>NC_133127.1:200038941-200287271 GCF_048418815.1 Hemitrygon akajei | reverse complement strand
TGTAAATAGTTGTTATACTGTATTGTTTAGGGAAAATTACAAGAAAAAATAGTCTGTACGTGCTCAAACAACGAGTGCTGGAGAGAGAACTTCGGGTTTTCCCGATCCGTGATTGGCTGAATCCGCGCATGAGGAGGGCCGACTGTGCTCTGAACGGTTTCAGCAGCAACCTTTACTGAGATCAACAAGGAGGATGTACAGCACTGTGTAAGTCTTCTGCACCCTAGATGTTTTACCTGGTTTTAGATGGTATAGCCTGATCTCAAAAATCATTGAGGCTGTGTGGGATTACCAGGAGAATCAGAAGCAAGCGAGACAGACACAGTCTGCTGAAGAACTGTGGCAAGTTCTCCAAGATGGATGGAACAACCTATCAGCTGATTTTCTATTAAAACAGCACGACTGTGTATGTAAGAGAATTGATGCAGCTTTAAAGGCAAGGGGTTGGTCATGCCGAACTATTGATTTGATTTAGTAATATTTTTGATATTTAGAAACTTTTCATTATTTTGAAAGCAACTTCACTTTACAGAATTTGTTTCACATGTGCCTAAGGTTTCTTCACAGTACTCCTGTGGCCTACACAGACAGACACACAACTCAGCCGGGTGGACCCGAAGTCCACGGCACCCCAACTCCAGCCTCTACCGTTCACTCGAGTGGAGGGGCCGGAGCCGGGGCCGGGGCCACATCCACATCCTGGGACACCTCGCCAGACCAGCACTGATGGTGTCTCACTGCCTGTGGCTCTGAGTCTGGACAGGCATCCTACCTTGGAAGGGGACGTCGACAAGTTTGGAATGGTCAAAGAGCAATCCATTCATCGAGGACTTGGTATCCTTCCTATCCGCCATAATCTGTGGTGAGAGACAGAGCAGTGAGTGGGGGAGGAGAGAAAGCTGAAGGAATAAGGAAAGGGAGGATGAGGGATGAGGAGATGGGAGAATGAGGGCATACAGGAGGGGAGGGAAGAGTGAAGGAAGAGGAGGAAGGGAGAGTGAGGGAGCTGGACATGATGAGAGAATAGAGGGAGGGGAGGGTGAAGGTATAGGGAGAGAAAAGAGGGAGAGGTGGATTAGATGGAGGGCGAGAGAGATGTGGAGGGGAGGATGAAGGTATAGGGGGAGGTGGGGTGAGTGACATGCCGTACCTTGGAGCAGACCTCATGGAGCCGAGTGGCAATGGCCTTGGCCGGGCTGTCACAGCGAAACACGTGACACTTAAGCACTCGGGTCAAGCGGGTCCCTTGCCACATAGGCGAAAGTCCCTGTGGGAAATACAACACGGGAGGGCATTCACTGTGGAGCAGGTCGACAGACAAACCCAGGGGGAGTGAAAACATCCTGGCTGAGCGTTTACAGCTGCAGTAAAACCTCAAACAAGGTACAGTAAAGGGCAGCAGAAAAGCTCAACTCTCTGCTCAGATCACCAGGTCATCCACAAACCATCAGCTGTAGGACAGGATGCATTACTGGAGAGCTGCTGTGAGTACAGGGGGCTACAACCTGATGGAGGGACTTCGTGGGTTCACAGTGACTCACATTCAGGGTGAGGTGTGGCAGCCACACGTGTCAAAAGCCAGGGGCAGAGGTGGTGCAAACATCGAATGGTCTTTTGTGCTCCAGCTGCTGTTGAGCTGCACATATCTGTCTCTCTTAGGTCTCAATGCCCACCTTCATCATCCCTCCCAAAATGTGATCCTCCCTTATCAACTCCCCCTCGTGTGACGCTCCCTCAATACCACCCCTCCCTCAGAACCACCTCCCTCAGTGTGACCCTCCCTCAATACTACCCCTCCCAGTGACCCTCCCTCAGAACCACTCCCCCAGAGTGACCCTCCCTCAGAACCACTCCCCCAGAGACCCCTTCATCAGAACCACCCCTTTCTCAATGAGCCCCTCCAACAGTACCACTTCCTCCCAAAGTGTGACCCTCCCCAAGTACCACCCCCTCCCCAGTATGACCCTCTCTTAGTTACACCCCTGTTCCCAAGGTGCAACCCTCTCTTAGTACTGCCCCTCCCACAGTATGACCCGCTTTCGGTACCGCTGCTCTAGTTAGTAAGCTGAGCTGGTGAGGCAGGAACGAATGGGTCTGGGTGACAACACACACAGACAGACACCATGGGGAGAACTAGACTGAGTCACAGGGAGTGGAAAAGGGCCAGGGAAAAGGATTCATTCACCAGCTGAACAGACACACAGTGAGCGAGGTGAAATGTGATGGATCTAATAGGGATCAAGATACAAAGGCAACAGAATATGGACAACACATCAGCAGGGTACACACACTGCGATGGAGGAAGGTAAGTTGCAATACTGTACCTCTCACTGCATCACCGCCAGCAAAATGGGGAGAGAAAAACCATCTGATCATAACACTACCCAAAAACGTACCACACACCTCATAATTACCCAGTTAACAACAGTCATGGAGAGAACTCCACACTGACCTGTGTCTCTCAGTCTCTCTCTCTTATGAGGATATCTATACACTGGCTTTTGTCTCTCAGTCTCTCTCAAATTGGAGTGCCCTTTGTTGGAGTGGGCCAATGTTAGAGTGGCCCAGCTTTGTTTCAACAGGCATGGGCAAGCACAGGAGGAAGTTCTAAGTGATTAAGCAAGTTTCTAGCAAGTTTTTTTTTCTGTTGGAGTGCATAGCTATTCTGCTGAGAGTGGATCCGGAGGACTGTGCGAGAAGTGGGAAATTTGGGAGTTCTCCAATCTCCCTGATAACTACATCTGCAAAGTGTATTGAGCTGCAGCTCCTTAGAGACCGTATTAAGGAACTGGAGATGCCACTGAATAGCCTTCAGTTCATAAGGGAAATAGGGAGATGACAGATAGGGACTACAGGGAAGCGGTCACTCCTAAGTTGCAGGAGTGGGTGATATTCATGACAGGGAAAGGAAGTCCCTCAATAGTAAGTATACTGTTCGGGGGGAAATCGCTGCAGTGACCAATCTCTGGCACTGAGTCCGACACTGTGGTTTAGAAGGGAAAGGAGGAGAAGAGTACTGCAGTAGTGATAGTGGATTTCCATAGTTATAGGAGCAGGCACAATGGACATAATAGAGACATCAGGATGGTATGTTGCCTGCCAGGTGCCAGGGGCAGGGATGTCTTGAATCAGGTCTACGGCATCCTAAAGGGGGAGTGTGAGCAGCCAGAAGTCATGGAAACCAATGAGATAGGAGGAAAAAGAAGGACGGTCTGAAGAAAGAATTTAGAGATATAGAAAGCTGAAAAGCACGCCCTCTAGGGTAGTAACCTCTGGACTGCTGACTATGCCACGCGCAGGTAAGGTAAGAATAGGATGATTTGGCAGATGAATGTGTGGCTGAGGAAATGGTGCAGGGACAGGATTTCAGATTTCTGGATTATTTGGGATCTCTTCTGGGGGCCCAATATCCTAGCGGGCAGGTTTACTAGAGCTGTTGCAGAAGGTTTAAACTAATTTGGCAGGGGAATGGGAAATTGAGTAATAGGACTGAGGATGGACCAGATGGTATACAAGCAGAGTCAGTCTGTAGTGAGACTGTAAGGACGGACAGGCAGATGATAGGACAAAATTACAGTCACTGAGACGAACTGCAGTGTAGCGGTACCAAATCAGAAAGGACTAAAGATGCTACATTTGAATGCACTCAGTGCATGGAATAAGGGAGATGGTCTTGTCGTGCATTTAGAGATTGGTAGGTTTGGGCTGTAAGATTATAGTTGGGAGACTTAACATCCAAGGATACACATTGTATTGAAAGGACAGGCAGGTAAGCAGAG
The DNA here is from genome assembly GCF_048418815.1 of Hemitrygon akajei. Lineage (NCBI taxonomy): Eukaryota > Metazoa > Chordata > Chondrichthyes > Myliobatiformes > Dasyatidae > Hemitrygon > Hemitrygon akajei. The sequence goes on along the minus strand of NC_133127.1, from coordinate 200,283,492 downwards.
GGGATGGGTGGGCTGGATTGGTAAGAAATGAAATCAAATGGAAGATGTAGAATCCTTGCTGGTAGAGTAAAAAGACCTTAATGGGAGTTATATACAGGCCTCCGAACAGTAGCCAGGATGTGGGCTACAAATTACAATGGGAGATAGAAAAGGCATTTCAAAAGGGTAATGTTACAATAATCATGGGGGGATTTCAATATGCAGGTAGATTGGGAAAATCAGGTTGGTGCTGGATCACGAGAGGAGTATTTATAGAATGGATACAATTTAAGAAAGAAATCAGGAGGGTTAAAAGAAGGCATGAGGTTGCTCAGCAGACAAGGTGAAGGAGAATCCTAAGGGCTTCTACAGATATTTTAAGAGCAAAAGGAGAGAAAGAGATAAAACTGGTCCTCTGGAAGATCAGAATGGGAAATCTTAAATAGCATTTTTGCCCTCTGTTTTACCCGGGAGATGGACAGAGTCTACAGAAGTGAGACAAAGCAGCAGCAAGGTCATGGACCATATACAGATTACAGAAGAGGAGGTGTTTGCTGTCTTGAGGCAGATTAACAAGTACCCAGGGCCTGACAAGGTGTTCTCTTGGACCCTATGGGAGGAAAGTGCAGAAACTGCAGGGGCCCTAGCAGACATATTTGAATCAATTATTTAAAAAAATATTTAAAGACAGGGGAGGTAACGGAGAATTGAAGGATAGCTAATGCTCTTCTGCTGTTAAAAATAAACCAGGAAATTATAAATAAGAGAAAATCTGCCCATGCTGGAAATTCCAGCAACAAACACAAGATGCTGAAGGAACTCAGCAGGCCAGAACAAGCGGGATCTCCCAGTGGCCACCCATTTTAATTCTACTTCCCAATCCCATTCCGATATGACAATCCATGGCCTCCTCCACTGTTAGGATAAGACCACACATAGGTTGGAGGGGAAAAACACCTTATATTCCTTTTGTGTAGCCTCCAACCTGATGGCATGAACATTGAATTCTCACTCTTCCGGTAATGCCTCCCACCCTCGTCTCCTTCACCTTTACCCATCCTCTTTTTGCCTCTCTCACCTTACCTCCTTGCCTGCCCATCACCTCCCTCTGGTGCTCCTTTCCCCTTTTTCTTTCTTCCATGGCCTTCTGTCTCTTTCACCAATCAAACTCCCGGCTCTTTACTTCATCCCTCCCCCTCCAGGTTTCACCTATTACCCTGGTGGTTCTCTCTCCCCTTCCCCCACCTTTTAAATCTACTTCTCAGCTTTTTTCCTCCAGTCCTGCCAAAGATTTCAGCCCAAAACTTCAACGGTACTTTTTTACATAGATGCTGCCTGGCCTGCTTAGTTCCTCCAGCATTTTGTGTGTGTTACCCCGGAAATTATAGGCTGGCAAGACTGACTTCAGCAGTGGGAAAGTTATTGAAAAATATTCTAAGGGACTGGATATATTTGGATAGAAAGGGACTGATTAGTGATAGTCAGCATAGATTAGTGCATGGTAGGTTGTGTCTAACCAATATAGTTTTTCGAGGAAGTTACCAGGAAAGTTGATGAAGGCAAAGCAGTAGATGTTTATGTGCACTTCACAAATGCATTTGACAAGGGTCCGCATGGGAGGTTGGTGAAGAAGGTTCAGTTGCTTGTCATTAAAGATAAATTAGTAAATTGGTTTTGTGGGAGAAGCCAGAGAGTGGTAGCAGATGGTTGCCTCTCTGACTGGAGAGGCCTCTGACTAGTGTAGTGCTGGGTTTGGTGCTGTTTGTTATCTACGTCAACGATCTGGATGATAATGTGGTTAACTGGGTAGGCAAGTTTGCAGATGATACCAGGATTGGGGGTGCAGAAGACAGCGATGAAGACTATCACAGCTTGCAGCAAGATCTGGACCAGCAGGAAAAATGGGCTGCAAAATGGCAGATGGAATTTAATGCAGACAAGTGTGAGGTGTTGCACTTTGGGAGAACCAACCAGGGTAGATCTTACACAGTGAACGATAAGAACATAGGGATCTGGGAATTCATTAAAAGTGGTGTCACAGGTAGACGGGGTTGTAAAGAAAGCTTTTGGCACATTGGCCTTCATAAATCAAAGTATTGAGTACAGGTTAGAAAATGGGATGTTATGTTGAAGTTGTACAAGATGTTGGTGAGGTCTAATTTGGAGTATTGTGTGCAGCTTTGGTCACCAACCTATAGGAAAAATGTAGATAAGATTGAAAAGCTCCAGAGAAAATTTACAAGGATGTTGCTGGAACTCAAGGACCTGGGTTATAGGGAAAGATTGAATATGTTAAAACTTTACTTCCCAGAACGTACAAGATTCAGGGAAGTTTTGATAAAGGTATACAAAATCATGAGTGGTAAACAAAGGATAAATATAAGCAGGCTTTTTCCACTGAGGATGGCTGAAACTACAACTGGAGGTCATGGGTTAAGGGTGAAAGCTGAAATGATTTAAAGAACCATGAGGGAAACTTCCTCATCGGGGGGTGGGGGGGGGGGGTGTGGAGGGTGTGTAGAGATTATGGAATGACCTGCCAATGTAGTGGTGGATGCGACTTCAATTTTAACATTTGAGAGAAGTTTGGCTAGGAGTTAGATAGAGCTCTTATAGATAGCGGGGTCAAGGGATATGGGGAGAGGGCAGGAACGGGGTACTGATTGTGTATGATCAGCCATGATCACAGTGAATGGCGATGCTGGCTAGAAGGGCTGAATGGCCTATTCCTGCACCTATTGTCTATTGAGTAGAATATAAAAGCAAAGATGTAACTTTGAGGCTTTAGAAAGCACTGGTGAGGCCTCATGGAGTATTGTGAGCAGTTTTGGGCCCCTTACATAGGAAAGAATGTGCTGAAATTGGAGAGGGTTCAAAGGAGGTTTGCAAAATGACTCTGGGATTGAAAGGCTTATCAAATGTTTACGTACACAATGCTGGAAGAACTCAGCAGGTCAGGCAGCATCCGTGAGAAAAGAGTAGCCAACGTTTCGGGCCGAGACCCTTCATCAGGAAATCAAATGTTATCAAATGTTTAATAGCTCTGGGACTGTACTCACTGGAACTCAGAAAAATGAGGGTGAATCTCATAGACACCTATTGAATGTTAAAAGACCTCGATAAAGTAGATGTGGAGAGGATGCTTCCTATGGTGGGGAGTTTAAGACCAGAGGACACAGCCTCAGAATAGAGGGATATTCATTTAGAATCGAGATGAGGAATTTCTCTAGCCAGAGGGTGGAGAATCTGTGGAATTCATTGCCACAGACAACTGTGGAGGTCAAGTCATTGGGTATACAAGACCATAAGACAAAGTAGCAGAATTAGGCCATCTGGCCTATCGAGTATGCTCCGCCATTCAATCATGGCTGATCCTTTTTTCTTCTCCTCAACCCCAGTTCCCGGCCTCTGGTGCCACGTCCAATCAAGAACCTATCAATCTCTGCCTTAAATACACCTGACAACCTGGCATGTGGCAGCAAATTTCACAAATTCACCACCCTTTGCATCACTTTTTTAGGTGCCCCTCTAGCCTGAAGTGTCTTGTCCTCGACTCTCCCACCATGGGAAACATCCTACTCTGTGTAGGCCTTTCAACATTTGAAAGGTTTCGATGAGATCTCATCCTCATCCTTCTGAATTCCATCTAGTACTGACCTAGAGCCATCAAACGTTCCTTGTATGATAACCCTTTCATTCCCAGAATCATCCTTGTGAACCTCCTCTGGACCTTCTCCAATGCCAACACGTTTTTTCTAAAATGAGGGGCCCAAAACTGCTCATGACACTCAAGGTGAGGCCTTACCAGTGCCTTATAAAGCCACAGCATCACATCTTTGCTCCTGTATTCTCGACATATTGAAATAAATGCTAACATGGCATTTGCCTTCCTCACCACCGACTTGACCCGCAGGGTGTTCTGCACAAGGACACCCAAGTCCCTCTGCATCTCAGATTCCTGGATTTTCTCCCTGTTTAGAAAATAATCTGCACACTTATTTCTGCTATCAAAGTGCATGACCATGACCAACATTATATTTCATTTGCCACTTTCTTGTCCATTCTCTAATCTGTCTAAGTCCTTCTGCATCCTACCCATTTCCTCAACACTACCTGTCCCTCCACAAATCTTTGTATCATCTGCAAACTTGGCAACAAAGCCAACTATTACATCATCTAAATCATTTAAATACAGCATAAAAAGAAGCTGTCCCAACACTGACCCCTGCGGAACACCACTAGTCACTGAGCCAACCAGAAAAGGATCCTTTTATACCCACTCGCTGCCTCCTACCAATCAGCCAATGCTCTAACCATGTTAGTAACTTTCCTGTAATACCATGGGCTCTTAACTTGGTAAGCAGCCTCATGTGTGGGACCTTGTCAAAGGCAATAGACAATAGGCGCAGGAGTAGGCCATTCGGCCCTTCGAGCCAGCACCGCCATTCAATGTGATCATGGCTGATCATCCACAATCAGTACCCCATTCCTGCCTTCTCCCCATATCCCTTGACTCCACTATCTTTAAGAGCTCTATCTACTCTTTCTTGAAAGCATCCAGAGAATTGGCCTCCACTGCCTTCTGAGGCAGAGCATTCCATAGATCCACAACTCTCTGGGTGAAAAAGTTTTTCCGCATCTCTGTTCTAAATGGCTTACCCCTTATTCTTAAACTGTGGCCTCTGGTTCTGGACTCCCCCAACATCGGGAACATGTTTCCTGCCTCTAGCGTGTCCAATCCCTTAATAATCTTATATGTTTCAATCAGATCCCCTCTCATCCTTCTAAATTCCAGTGTATACAAGCCCAGCCGCTCCAATCTTTCAACATATGACAGTCCCGCCATCCCGGGAATTAACCTCGTGAACCTACGCTGCACTCTCTCAATAGCAAGATGTCCTTCCTCAAATTTGGAAACCAAAACTGAACACAATACTCCAGGTGTGGTTTCACCAGGGCCCTGTACAACTGCAGAAGGACCTCTTTACTCCTATACTCAACTCCCCTTATTATGAAGGCCAACATGCCTTCTGAAAGTCCAAATATACAACAACGACTGCATCCCCTTTATCTATCCTACTCATAATCTCCTCAAAAAATTCCAATAGGTTTGTCAGGCAGGATTTTTCTGAAGGAAGCCATGCTGACTTTGTCCTATCTTTTCCTGTGTCACGAAATACTCCATTCACCTCATCCTTAACAATTGACTCCAACATCTTCCCAACAACTGAGGTCAGGCTAACTGGTCTATAATTTCCTTTACGCTGCTTTCCTCCTTTCTTAAAGAGTAGAGTAACATTTGCAATTTTCCAGACCTCTGCCATCATGCTGGAGTCCATGACTTTTGAAAGATCATTTCTAATGCCACCGCAATCTCTAATGCTACCTTTTTCAGAACCCTAGGGTGCAGTTCCTCTGGTCCGGGTGACTTAGGTACCTTTAAGTCTTTCAGCTTTTTGAGCACCTTCTCATGTAACACTTCAGGTCACTGGAGCAGTAGCTATGATCTTTGAATCCTCTTTGGCTGCAGGGGAGGTGCCGGAGGACTGGAGAATGGCAAATGTAGTTCCCTTGTTTAAAAAAGTTAACAGGGAGAATCCTGGGAACTATAGACTGGTGGTCTGCAAACTATTGGAAAGGATTCTTAAGGATAGGATCTACAAGCATTTGGAGAAGTACAGTCTACTCAAAGATAGTCAATGTGGCTTTGTGAAGGGAAGGTCGTGCCTCACGAGCCTAATTGAGTTTTTTGAAGAGGTAACAAAAGAAATTGATGAGGGTAGGGTGGTAGATGTGGTCTACATGAATTTTAGCATGGCATTTGATAAGGTCCCCCATGAGAGACTCATCCAGAAAGTCATGAGGCATGGGATCAGTGGAACCTTGGCTGTTTGGATAAAAAATTGGCTTACAGGAAGAAAACAGAGGGTAGTAGTGGAAGGAAAGTATTCTGCCTGGAGGTCGGTGACTAGTGGAGTACCGCAAGGATCTGTCCTGGGACCCCAGCTCTGTGATTTTAATAAATGACCTGGATGTAGAGGCTGAAGGATGGGTGAGTAAGTTTGCGGATGACACCAAGATTGGAGGAGTTGTGGATGGAGCTGCAGGTTGTCGAAGGTTACAAGAGAATATAGACAGGATGCAGAGTTGGGTAGAAAAGTGGCAGATGGATAAGTGTGAGGTGATGCATTTTGGAAGGACAAACCAGAAGACTGAGTACAGGATTAATGGTCAGTTACTTAAGAATGTGGATGAACAGAGGGACCTTGGGGTTCAAATCCATACATCCCTCAAGGTCGCTGCACAGGTTGATACGGTAGTCAAGAAGGCTTATGGGATGCTAGGCTTCATTAATAGGGGGATTGAGTTCAAGAGTAGAGAGGTCATATTGCAACTCTACAAATCTCTGATGAGACCACACTTAGAGTATTGTGTTCAGTTCTGGTCACCTCATTATAGGAAGGATGTGGAAGCTATGGAGAGGGTGCAGAGGAGATTAACCAGGATGTTGCCTGGATTGGAAAACAAGTCTTATGAGGCAAGGTTAGCAGAGCTGGGACTTTTCTCTTTGGAGCGTAGAAGAATGAGAGGGGACAATAGAGGTCTACAAGATTATGAGAGGCATAGATAGGGTGGATAGCCAGTAGCTGTTTCCCAGGGCACGAATAGCAAACACCAGAGGGCATATGTACAAAGTTAAGGGAGGGAAGTTTAGGGGGAGACATCAGGGTTAAGTTTTTTTTTTACACAGAGGGTTGTGGGTGGTGGAAGCTAAAACATTAGAAGTATTTAAGAGCCTCTTGGACAGGCACATGGATGAAAGAAAAATAGAGGGTTATGGGATAGTATGGGTTTAGTACTTTTTCTTTTAAGGAATATATGGGTCGGCACAACATCGAGGGCTGAAGGGCCTGTACTGTGCTGTAGTATTCTAGTGCTCTCTTCCTTCACACACAACATCAGGCATACTGCTGGTTATACTTAATGCAGTGGTTGATAGATTCTTGCTTAGTCAGAGCACGAAGGCAGGAGATCGGGGCTGAGGGGGAAATGGATCAGTCACAATGAAATGGCCTAATTCTACCCTTATATCTTATGGTATGTGGATGGGAGGGGTATGATCCAGGTGCAGGTCAATGGGACTAGGTACAGAAGAGATGAGTTGAAGGGCCTGTTTCTCCTGTCGTTTTTTATGATGTGGCTTTTTAGAGCAGATTGCTGTTGAACAGCATTTCTGGGTTGTGTGCTATGTAATGATCCAGATTTGATCAGGAAGCACAAGGTAAAGGAACCCTTAGAAGGCACTGATCGTAATATGATAAGAGTTCACCCTGCAGTTTGAGAAGGCGAAGATAAAATCAAAGGTATCAGTATTACTGAGGAGTACAGGGAATTAGAGATAAAGGAAAGGAGTAGACCAAAATTGATTGGAAGGAGACACCAGCAGGGATGATGACAAAACACCAAAGGCTGGTGTTCATGGGGGAAATTCAGAAGGCACAGGAAAGATACCTCCCAGTGAAGAAGTATTCTAACAGCAGGATGAGGTAGCCATTGCTGACAAGGGAAGTGTAAGTCAACATAAAAGCAAAAGAGACGGCATATACTATAGCAAAAATTAGTGGTATAGTAGAGAATTCAGGAAACTTTTAAAAACCAGCAGAAGGCAACTAAAAAGCCATAGAGAAAAGATGAAATCTTTTAGTCTGAGCTCGGTGGTTGGGAAAATGCTGGGAGCTGTTAAGGATGAGGTTTCGGGTACTTGGAGGCACCTGATAAAAAAAAAGCTGTAGTCAGCATGGAAATCTTTGAGGAAATAACAGGGAGGATAGACAAAGGAGAGTTAGTGGATGTTGTTCATTTGGATTTTCGGAAAGCCTTTGACAAGGTGCCACATGAGTGCTAAACAAGTTAAGAGCCCGTGGTATTATGGGAAAGTTATTAGCATGGATAGAAGATTGGCTGACTGGCAAAAGGCAAAGAGTGGGAATAAAGGGGCCCTTTCCTGGTTGGCTGCTGGTGACTAGTGGTGTGTCACAGGGATCGGTGGTGTGACTGCTTCTTTTCATGTTGTATATCAATAACTTGGAATAAAGAAGTGATGGCTTTGTTCCCAAGTTTGTGGACAATACAAAGACAAGTGGAGGGGCACCAATGCACAGAGGCACTCTAGAGGAGGACCAGCCATGGTCTGATGCTGCCTAGACAGGGAGCTGTGAAAATGGGAGTGAGTTCACCAGGCTTCACATGATACCTTACTCATAAACTTAACTACAATCACCCTTTTAACCCTAGGTCTCTGTAAAGGTCAGAGTGCAGAGGTAACCCAGGACTCCCATGGGCCCTGTGTAATGGGACCATATAACCACAAGATGTAGGAACAGAATTAGGCCATTTGGCCCATTGTACCTGCTCTGCTATTCCATCACATCTAATTTATTACCCCTTTCAACCCTATTCTCCTGCCCATAACCTTTGACATCCTGACAATATGACTTGGCCTCCACAGCAATGAATTCCACATATTCCCCACTCTCTGGGCAAATTCCTCAGCTCTGTGTGAGAGGGTGTTCCTCTATCTGAGACTCTGTCCACTGGTCCTAGACTCACTCATTGTTTGAAACATTTTCTCCATATACATTCTGAGTACAGGGCCAGCACCATCAAACGCTCCTCATATGTTAATCCTTTTATTCTAGAATCATATTCGTGAACCTCCTTTGGACCCTCTCCAATGCCAGCACATTTTTCTTTGATAAGGACCAGTACGAGGATACAGCCCAACAGGGCGATCGGATATTTCAGGATGCTGGGTTAGTGACGATTTCTGGTGGGATGATGGGGTTTCTGTGGGGGTATCTTAGGTTACTTGTGGAGGAACTCGGTTTCTCAGTGTGTGTCCTATGGGTTGGCGAGGGGTGCAGATGTACATACCGCCCATTGTCACGGCCGACACCCCACACACGTATGTTGACGATGGGCTGTGTGTGCAGCAAGTTGTGGCTGCCAGGGTCGACCAGGTTCAAAGTATCGTTCTCCAACAGCAACAGCATCTCCTTCCCCTGAAGAAGAGAAAGAGTCACAGTGTGAGCAAGGCCAGGTTGTCTCCCAGTCAGGTGGAGAGCAGCAGAAGCAACCCTTTATTTTAACAAAACTATAAAAGTTAATTTACATAGCAATCACACCAGGTACAGATGTACAGTATTTACAGGACAGTAAGTACACTCAGATTAAAATATGGTTACTACCGTCTATAAAACAGTTAATACCCTGGGGGTGGGGGGGCCAGAAGTCCCCCAATGTGCCCATTGTAACCACGTGCTTCCTCCCCAAGGAGCGGGCAGTCGGCCTGGGCAGAGCCTCCACTTTCCACCACCCAGACCCGTCAATGGTCATCTTGGCCAGGCCCAGGAGCAAGCCCACTGGGAGATTCTCCCCACGACCTGACCCTTCTGTACCAGGTGCAGGTATATGAGGAGCACGGGACGAAAGTGCAGCCAGAACTTCGGCAGCAGCACCCTGAGAAACTCAGACAGGGGCTGAAACCTCTCGCATTCTGTGTACGCTGACGCCTCCCGGCCACAGAACGGACAGATGGACGGGGTGTCAGTGAACCTGTTGTACGGGACTGCCCAATGCAACACCTTCCACCCCAGGTCCCCAGTGTACGGGGAAGCACCACCGCATAAAGAGATTTCGACGGGGGACCTCCTCCGCTGCCTGACGGTAACGTGGATCGCCAGGGCGAGTCCGGTCGGCAGACGAAGGCGAGGAAGTGAAAGGTGAGCAGGAGCAGCCCGCACAAGAGACGCTTCAGAGCGTCACCGATCGACATCGTGGGCATCCCCGTGAGACAGCTCACGTTGTGTGGGATCCTCTCCCACGTGGTATCCCGAGGCCTACGTCCGACAAGCACTTCCGGCCCATCAGGTGGTGGTGCAGCTGGAACCCAACAAGCCTCCTCAACACCCACCGTGACAGCACTGGACCAGTTCCCTCTCGCAGCTAGAGTACTGAGCCCCACCGGCACGGGAGCACCCTGTATGGATGAGGCCAGAGCCCGTACCCTCCAGTTCCCTCTCGCAGCTAGAGTACCGAGCCCCACCGGCACGGGAGCACCCTGTATGGATGAGGCCAGACCCCGTACCCTCCAGTTCCCTCTCGCAGCTAGAGTACCGAGCCCCACCGGCACGGGAGCACCCTGCCTGGACGAGGCCAGACCCCGTACCCTCCAGTTCCCTCTCGCAGCTAGAGTACCGAGCCCCACCGGCACGGGAGCACCCTGTATGGATGAGGCCAGACCCCGTACCCTCCAGTTCCCTCTCGCAGCTAGAGTACCGAGCCCCACCGGCACGGGAGCACCCTGTATGGATGAGGACAGACCCCCTACCCTCCAGTTCCCTCTCGCAGCTAGAGTACCGAGCCCCACCGGCACGGGAGCACCCTGTATGGATGAGGCCAGACCCCGTACCCTCCAGTTCCCTCTCGCAGCTAGAGTACCGAGCCCCACCGGCACGGGAGCACCCTGTATGGATGAGGCCAGACCCCGTACCCTCCAGTTCCCTCTCGCAGCTAGAGTACCGAGCCCCACCGGCACGGGAGCACCCTGTATGGATGAGGCCAGACCCCGTACCCTCCAGTTCCCTCTCGCAGCTAGAGTACCGAGCCCCACCGGCACGGGAGCACCCTGTCTGGATGAGGCCAGACCCCGTACTCTCCAGTTCCCTCTCGCAGCTAGAGTACCGAGCCCCACCGGCACGGGAGCACCCTGTATGGATGAGGCCAGACCCCGTACCCTCCAGTTCCCTCTCGCAGCTAGAGCCCCACCGGCACGGGATCACCCTGTATGGATGAGGCCAGACCCCGTACCCTCCAGTTCCCTCTCGCAGCTAGAGCCCCACCGGCACGGGATCACCCTGTATGGATGAGGCCAGACCCCGTACCCTCCAGTTCCCTCTCGCAGCTAGAGCCCCACCGGCACGGGAGCACCCTGTATGGATGAGGCCAGACCCCGTACCCTCCAGTTCCCTCTCGCAGCTAAGGTACCGAGCCCCACCGGCACGGGAGCACCCTGTATGGATGAGGCCAGACCCCGTACCCTCCAGTTCCCTCTCGCAGCTAGAGTACCGAGCCCCATCGGCACGGGAGCACCCTGTATGGATGAGGCCAGACCCCGTACCCTCCAGTTCCCTCTCGCAGCTAGAGTACCGAGCCCCACCGGCACGGGAGCACCCTGTATGGATGAGGCCAGACCCCGTACCCTCCAGTTCCCTCTCGCAGCTAGAGTACCGAGCCCCACCGGCACGGGAGCACCCTGTATGGATGAGGCCAGACCCCGTACCCTCCAGTTCCCTCTCGCAGCTAGAGTACCGAGCCCCACCGGCACGGGAGCACCCTGTATGGATGAGGCCAGACCCCGTACCCTCCAGTTCCCTCTCGCAGCTAGAGTACCGAGCCCCACCGGCACGGGAGCACCCTGTATGGATGAGGCCAGACCCCGTACCCTCCAGTTCCCTCTCGCAGCTAGAGTACCGAGCCCCACCGGCACGGGAGCACCCTGTATGGATGAGGCCAGACCCCGTACCCTCCAGTTCCCTCTCGCAGCTAGAGTACCGAGCCCCACCGGCACGGGAGCACCCTGTATGGATGAGGCCAGACACCGTACCCTCCAGTTCCCTCTCGCAGCTAGAGTACCGAGCCCCACCGGCACGGGAGCACCCTGTATGGATGAGGCCAGACCCCGTACTCTCCAGTTCCCTCTCGCAGCTAGAGTACCGAGCCCCACCGGCACGGGAGCACCCTGTATGGATGAGGCCAGACCCCGTACCCTCCAGTTCCCTCTCGCAGCTAGAGTACCGAGCCCCACCGGCACGGGAGCACCCTGTATGGATGAGGCCAGACCCCGTACCCTCCAGTTCCCTCTCGCAGCTAGAGTACCGAGCCCCACCGGCACGGGAGCACCCTGTATGGATGAGGCCAGACCCCGTACCCTCCAGTTCCCTCTCGCAGCTAGAGTACCGAGCCCCACCGGCACGGGAGCACCCTGTATGGATGAGGCCAGACCCCGTACCCTCCAGTTCCCTCTCGCAGCTAGAGTACCGAGCCCCACCGGCACGGGAGCACCCTGTATGGATGAGGCCAGACCCCGTACCCTCCAGTTCCCTCTCGCAGCTAGAGTACCGAGCCCCACCGGCACGGGAGCACCCTGTATGGATGAGGCCAGACCCCGTACCCTCCAGTTCCCTCTCGCAGCTAGAGTACCGAGCCCCACCGGCACGGGAGCACCCTGTATGGATGAGGCCAGACCCCGTACCCTCCAGTTCCCTCTCGCAGCTAGAGTACCGAGCCCCACCGGCACGGGAGCACCCTGTATGGATGAGGCCAGACCCCGTACCCTCCAGTTCCCTCTCGCAGCTAGAGTACCGAGCCCCACCGGCACGGGAGCACACTGTATGGATGAGGCCAGACCCCGTACTCTCCAGTTCCCTCTCGCAGCTAGAGTACCGAGCCCCACCGGCACGGGAGCACCCTGTATGGATGAGGCCAGAGCCCGTACCCTCCAGTTCCCTCTCGCAGCTAGAGTACCGAGCCCCACCGGCACGGGAGCACCCTGTATGGATGAGGCCAGACCCCGTACCCTCCAGTTCCCTCTCGCAGCTAGAGTACCGAGCCCCACCGGCACGGGAGCACCCTGTATGGATGAGGCCAGACCCCGTACCCTCCAGTTCCCTCTCGCAGCTAGAGTACCGAGCCCCACCGGCACGGGAGCACCCTGTATGGATGAGGCCAGACCCCGTACTCTCCAGTTCCCTCTCGCAGCTAGAGTACCGAGCCCCACCGGCACGGGAGCACCCTGTCTGGATGAGGCCAGACCCCGTACTCTCCAGTTCCCTCTCGCAGCTAGAGTACCGAGCCCCACCGGCACGGGAGCACCCTGTATGGATGAGGCCAGACCCCGTACTCTCCAGTTCCCTCTCGCAGCTAGAGTACCGAGCCCCACCGGCACGGGAGCACCCTGTATGGATGAGGCCAGACCCTGTACTCTCCAGTTCCCTCTCGCAGCTAGAGTACCGAGCCCCACCGGCACGGGAGCACCCTGTATGGATGAGGCCAGAGCCCGTACCCTCCAGTTCCCTCTCGCAGCTAGAGTACCGAGCCCCACCGGCACGGGATCACCCTGTATGGATGAGGCCAGAGCCCGTACCCTCCAGTTCCCTCTCGCAGCTAGAGTACCGAGCCCCACCGGCACGGGAGCACCCTGTCTGGATGAGGCCAGACCCCGTACCCTCCAGTTCCCTCTCGCAGCTAGAGTACCGAGCCCCACCGGCACGGGAGCACCCTGTATGGATGAGGCCAGAGCCCGTACCCTCCAGTTCCCTCTCGCAGCTAGAGTACCGAGCCCCACCGGCACGGGAGCACCCTGTATGGATGAGGCCAGAGCCCGTACCCTCCAGTTCCCTCTCGCAGCTAGAGTACCGAGCCCCACCGGCACGGGAGCACCCTGTATGGATGAGGCCAGAGCCCGTACCCTCCAGTTCCCTCTCGCAGCTGGAGTACCGAGCCCCACCGGCACGGGAGCACCCTGTATGGATGAGGCCAGACCCCGTACCCTCCAGTTCCCTCTCGCAGCTAGAGCCCCACCGGCACGGGAGCACTCTGTATGGATGAGGCCAGACCCCATACCCTCCAGTTCCCTCTCGCAGCTAGAGTACCGAGCCCCACCGGCACGGGAGCATTCTGTATGGATGAGACCAGACCCCGTACCCTCCAGTTCCCAGTAGAAGCGGGGTAGATTCCGCAGAGTGGCATGGCTGATGCCATCCGCCAGGATTTGTGTGCCCTCCTGCAGACAGCATCCCCAGTGCAGAAAGGTCACAATACAGGTATCTCAGCAGGGTCCTGAGGCAGAGTGTTGCCAGGTGGGTACTAACACACACCAATGACTGGTCGCCCTCCACGATCGAAAGACTCAGGACTGCTGCAGAGACCCAATGCCTCCGATTGTCCCAGAAGAAGTCCACCAGCCTCTTCTGGGTCTGGGACACGAACACTGTGGGTGGTGGGTGGGATCAATGCAGCCAGCCAGCACCACACCATGGAGGTGACCAGCTGATTGATCACTAAAGCCCTCCCCCAGTACGAGAACGCACAAAGCAGGCCCAACTAGTACCCCAGCCGGGCAGAGATCTTTGTCTCCAGATCTCGCCAGTTCACCAGGCAAGCCTTAGAAACATAGAAAACCTACAGCACAATACAGGCCCTTCGGCCCACAAAGCTGTGCAGAACATGTCCTTACCTTAGAACTACCTAGGCTTACCCATAGCCCTCTAGTTTTCTAAGCTCCATGTATCTATCCAGTGTCTCTTAAAAGACCCTATAATTTCCACCTCCACCACTGCCGCTGGCAGCCCATTCCACGTACTCACCTCTCACTGCGTAAAAAACTTACCCCTGACATCTCCTCTGTACCTACGCCCCAGCACCTTAAAACTATGCCATCTCGTGTTAGTCATTTCAGCCCTGGGAAAAAGCCTCTAACTATCCACATGATCAATGCCTCTCATCATCTTGTACACCTCTATCAGGTCACCTCTCATCCTCCGTCGCTCCAAGGAGAAAAGGCAGAGTTCACTCAACCTATTCTCATAAGACAGACTCTCCAATCCAGGCAACATTCTTCTAAATCTCCTTTGCACCCTTTCTATGGTTTCCACATCCTTCCTGTAGTGAGGCAACCAGAACTGAACACAGTACTCCAAGTGGGGTCTGACCAGGGTCCTACATAGCTGCAACATTACCTCTCGGCTCTTAAACTCAATCCCACTATTGATGAAGGCCCATACACCGTATGCCTCCTTAACCACAGAGTCAACCTGCATAGCTGCTTTGAGTGTCTCATGTGCTCGAACCCCAAGATCCCTCTGATCCTCCACACTGCCAAGAGTCTTACCATTAATACTATATTCTGCCATCATATTTAACCTAGCAAAATGAACCATCTCACACTTATCTGAGTTGAGCTCCATCTGCCACTTCTCAGCCCAGTTTTGCATCCTATCAATGTCCCACTGTAACCTCTGACAACCCTTCACACTATCCACAACATCTCCAACCTTTGTGTCATCAGCAAATTTACTAACCCATCCCTCCACTTCCTCATCCAGGTCATTTATAAAAATCATGAAAGGTAAGGGTCCCAGAACAGATCCCTGAGGCACTCAACTGGTCACTGACCTCCATGCAGAATATGACCCATCTACTACTCTTTGCCTTCTGTGGGCAAGCCAGTTCTGGATCCACAAAGTAATGTCCCTTTGGATCCCATGTCTCCTTACTTTCTCAATAAGCCTTGCATGGGGTACCTTATCAAATGCCTTGCTGAAATCCATATACACTATGTCTACTGCTCTACTTTCATCAATGTGTTTAGTCACATCCTCAAAAAGTTCAATCAGGCTCGTAAGGCACGACCTGCCTTTGACAAAGCCATGCTGACCATCCCTAATCATATTATGCCTCTCCATTGAGCTCAGGTAGACCCCCAAGTAGAGGAGGTGTGTGGTGCTCCACACAAATGCCCTCAACCCCTCCGGTAGGGAGTTCACCTGCCACTGACCCACCAAGAGGGAGTTTCGCATCCTCTGCAAGTCAGCACGGTCGGTGACCATAAAGAGGACGTCATCAGTGTAAGCCGAAAGGATGAGCTCCATGTCTGGTTCGTGTAGAACCAAACCCGTAAAATTCTTACAAAGGCACAGGAATGGAAAACTGAGTACAACCGCTCCGACATGGGGCGCCCCTGACACACTCCCCTCCCAAAGCACAAGGGTGCTGTCAAGGACCCAATGACCTCTGCAACAAGGCACTCTGCAATAGTGTACACCAGTCAGACACAGGCCACAAAACGTGGCCCCAGCCCGAACGCTCAAAAAGGTACTCGTGGTCCATCCTGTCAAGCACCTTCTATAGGTCCATGCAGAGAAAAGGGACTGACAGACCAGCCTCTTGGCCCAGGTAAATCAGATCCCAGACAAGCTGGATATTATCCTGGACTGATCAGGGTGGACCACTTGAGCCGGCACAGAACCCAGATGATTGGCCATTGTCTGGGCAAAGATCTTGTACTCCATGCTGAAGAGATATACTGGGTGCCGATACCTCGGGTAACGGAGATCCTCCTTCTTTGGCAGCAAGGCAACATCTCACCCGTCGCCATGCTTTCCCCAATACCCTCACAAAATCAGCCCCAAGAATGTCCCAGAAGATCCGGAGAAATTCAACAGTCAACCCATCTAACCCCGGGGACTTGCCTCTCTGCAGCTGGTTGAGGGCACTGGTCAGCTCCACCAAAGATTAGCAGTGCGTCGAGCCGATCAGCACCCCCAGTGCTGACTCTCGGCAAGTCCTCCCACAGAGCCCTGTGTGCATCCTCACTGCACGGGTCAGGTGAGATTAGAGCCTCATAAAAGGAATGGACTTCCGCAACATTTCTCGTCAGATCCATGAAGGAGGAGCCATCCTCTGCCAGCAACTCCACCAGCTGCATGAGGACACCCCTCCCCCTCTGGAGAGAATAGAAAGGCGAGGCGTGGTCCAGATCCTGCAGCGTCTGGACCCGCGACCTCACGTAAGCGCCTCGGGACCTCTCGAGCTGCAGGTGCCTCAGTGCCTCCTTCCTCCGCTGGTACTCATCCCAGAGGGGCTGGTCCCCATCGGTCAGCCTCAGCCGAGAGTCCAGGTCGACCAGTTCCTTCTCGAGCCGATCGATCCGGACATCCACTGCTTGGTCAAGCCGCATGCGTATTCCCTGCAGAACAGTCGGATGTGAGCCTTGCCCACATCTCAGGAGCCTCAGGGAGGGGAAACTCTCCTGTTCTTCCTGCCAGATCCTCCAAAAGGAACACAACAAATACCAGAACCGACCAAACTTCAGCAGCCAGATGTTAAAATGCCAGTACGTGGACCTCAACCATGCAGGTAGTGCGTTCAGCTCCACCCTCACCAGGCGGTGGTCCGAGCACTCAACTGGCCACATGGAGACGGGCGACATGTGTCCTAGAGATGTACAATTGATTGATCCACGAGCCTCCACCCTCTCCGTACCTCCTTGAGAAAGCACAGGAGTCAGGGTGAAGGCTCCACCACACATCAACCAAGGCAGACGACACGACCAATTCCCTTAACTTTCTCAGTGATGCTCGGCTACTCTGTGGGCTGGTGTGATCCCTCTCAAGCGTGCAATCGAAATTACCCCCCAGGATTACACACCCGCCCTGATCTGTGGACCCTAGCACGTAGACACCTCTTGGAACTGGTGCGCCTGCATCGGGCCGAGCTCAGGGCAAAAAGCATTGGTACGTCGTCCTGGCACACGGCTAGGTGAAGCAGGTGGCCTGGTACAAGTTCCTGAATCTACAATATCTCAGGCTGGAGAAAAGGGGCCAACAAGATGGCCACCCCTCTGAAAGTGGAGCTGAGGTGACTCATGTGGAGCCCCTCACCATTCCAGAAGCCAGGAGGATTCATCTCCTGGAACGGTACGGGTTTCCTGCAAGAGGCTCATCACATATCACCCATACTGGAAGAGAGAGAGATGACGAAATCTGCGGACAGCCCCTTACCATCACTGACGTTAAGGGTCACAACATTTAACTTCATGATGCATCTTACTGAGACCCCTCACCAGAAGCAGCAGAGCTCTCCTTTGAGTCCCCTCCTGTCTCTGCCCTACAACCCTTCTCCAGGGACTCCAGGAGTCTCTTAAACTGGCATCTCTCTTCATTGGTGACTTTACTCCCTTCCCCTTCTTTCGCAGATAGACCGAGTGACCCCTGGTCCTTGAACGGTTTCTTCCGGCAGTCCGTTGCCAACTGCTGCAACTCCTCCACAGTGATGGGCTGTGACTTGGTGCTGGGGTCGAGGAGGTCTGACATCTCGGCTTAAAAGAGTCCCCCTCTTCCTCCTCCCTGTAGCCCTAATGGGAGACCCGACCGCAGACTCTACCCTATCCCCAGGACCAGTGACAGAGGGAGGCCCCGCCACCTGTGGATTCAGAATCACTCCCACAGCCAGGATACAAGCTTGCTTGGTCATACCATCCCCACACCCCTGTCACCCTCCCCAGAATCAGACTAGTAGAGCCCCCAGCCTCCTCACCCCCTTGGGATATACTCCGCCTGATTAACTGCACAGGAGGGCGATTCAGAGTTCCTCTGCTTCCCTTCGTGGACCAGATGCTCCTCAGCAGGGCATCTGGCCTCGAATGAGGGAACAATCTGGGTAAGTAATCCTGCTGGTGACCCTCCACCCACAGGTGAGGCCAGTCCTACAGGTCTTTGCCCCTCCGCAGGGAATATGTGCTCCAAGTGTGCAGCCTCAACTGAAGGCAATCCAACTCCTCACATGGCCCCTCCAGAGTGGCATCGCTCATCAGCCCTGAGGACGCACGTTCCTGACCCTCACTGTCCAATTCCCACACCCTCCCCAGTCCTCATCCTCACTGTCCCAATCCCACACCCTCCCCAGTCCTCACCCTCACTGTCCTGTTCCCATACTCATCCGTCCTCACCCTCAATGTCCAATTCCCACACCCTCCCCAGTCCTCACCCTCACCGTCCCGCTCCCACACTCACCCCAGTCCTCACCCTCACTGTCCCGTTCCCACACTCACCCCAGTCCTCACCCTCACCGTCCCAAACCCACACTCACCCCAGTCCTCACCCTCACTGTCCCGTTCCCACACCCTCCCCAGTCCTCACCCTCACTGTCCCGTTCCCACACTCACCCCAGTCCTCACCCTCACCGTCCCAAACCCACACTCACCCCAGTCCTCACCCTCACTGTCCCGTTCCCACACCCTCCCCAGTCCTCACCCTCACAGTCCCGTTCCCACACTCACCCCAGTCCTCACCCTCAACGTCCCAATCCCACACCCTCTCCAGTCCTCACCCTCACTGTCCCGTTCCCACACACTCACCCCAGTCCTCACCCTCACCGTCCCGTTCCCACACTCACCCCAGTCCTCACCCTCACTGTCCCAATCCCACCCTCACCCCGGTCCTCACCCTCACTGTCCCATTCCCACACTCACCCTCACCGTCCCGTTCCCACACTCACCCCAGTCCTCACCCTCACTGTCTGAATCCCACCCTCACCCCAGTCCTCACCCTCACTGCCCCGTTCCCACACTCACCCCGGTCCTCACCCTCACCGTCCCGTTCCCACACTCACCCCAGTCCTCACCCTCACTGTCCCGTTCCCACACTCAACCTCACTGTCCCGTTCCCACACTCACCCCAGTCCTCACCCTCACTGTCCCGTTCCCACACTCAACCTCACCGTCCCGTTCCCACACTCACCCCAGTCCTCACCCTCACCGTCCCGTTCCCCCACTCACCCCAGTCCTCACCCTCACTGTCCCGTTCCCCCACACTCACCCCAGTCCTCACCCTCACTGTCCCGTTCCCCCACACTCACCCCAGTCCTCACCCTCACCGTCCAATTCTCACACCCTCCCCAGTCTTCACCCTCACTGTCCAATTCCCACACCCTCCCCAGTCCTCACCCTCACTGTCCCGTACACACACCCTCCCCAGTCTTCACCCTCACTCTCTCGTTCCCATACTCACCCTCACTGTCCCGTTCCCACACTCACCCCAGTCCTCACACTCACCGTCCCGTTCCCACACTCACCCCAGTCCTCACCCTCACCGTCCCGTACACACACTCACCCCAGTCCTCACCCTCACCGTCCCGTTCCCATTCTCACCCCAGTCCTCACCCTCACCGTCCCGTTCCCACACTCACCCCAGTCCTCACCCTCACCGTCCCATTCCCACGCTCACCCTCACCGTCCCGTACACACACTCACCCCAGTCCTCACCCTCACCGTCCCGTTCCCATTCTCACCCCAGTCCTCACCCTCACCGTCCCATTCCCACACTCACCCCAGTCCTCACCGTCCCGTTCCCACACTCACCCCAGTCCTCACCCTCACCGTCCCGTTCCCACACTCACCCCAGTCCTCACCCTCACTGTCCCATTCCCACACTCACCCCAGTCCTCACCCTCACCGTCCCGTTCCCACACTCACCCCAGTCCTCACCCTCACCGTCCCGTTCCCACACTCACCCCAGTCCTCACCCTCACCGTCCCGTTCCCACACTCACCCCAGTCCTCACCCTCACCGTCCCGTTCCCACACTCACCCCAGTCCTCACCCTCACCGCCCCGTTCCCAGACTCACCTCAGTCCTCACCCTCACCGTCCCGTTCCCCCACTCACCCCGGTCCTCACCCTCACCGTCCCGTTCCCACACTCACCCCGGTCCTCACCCTCACCGTCCCGTTCCCACACTCACCCCGGTCCTCACCCTCACCGTCCCAATCCCACACTCACCCCAGTCCTCACCCTCACTGTCCCGTTCCCACACTCACCCCAGTCCTCACCCTCACCGTCCCATTCCCACACTCACCCCAGTCCTCACCCTAACTGCCCCAATCCAACACTCACCCCAGTCCTCACCCTCACTGTCCCGTTCCCACACTCACCCCAGTCCTCACCCTCACTGTCCCGTTCCCACACTCACTCCAGTCCTCACCCTCACCGTCCCGTTCCCACACTCACCCTGGTCCTCACCCTCACTGTCCCAATCCCACACACTCACCCCAGTCCTCACCTTCACCGTCCCATTCCCACACTCACCCCAGTCCTCACCCTCACTGTCCCATTCCCACACTCACCCCAGTCCTCACCCTCACTGTCCCGTTCCCACACTCACTCCAGTCCTCACCCTCACCGTCCCGTTCCCACACTCACCCTGGTCCTCACCCTCACTGTCCCAATCCCACACACTCACCCCAGTCCTCACCCTCACTGTCCCGTTCCCACACTCACCCCACTCCTCACCCTCACTGTCCCATTCCCACACTCACCCCAGTCCTCACCCTCACTGTCCCGTTCCCACACTCACCCCAGTCCTCACCCTCACCGTCCCATTCCCACACTCACCCCAGTCCTCACCCTCACCGTCCCGTTACCACACTCACCCCAGTCCTCACCCTCACCGTCCCGTTCCCAGACTCACCTCAGTCCTCACCCTCACTGTCCCGTTCCCACACTCACCCCAGTCCTCACCGTCACTGTCCCATTCCCACACTCACCCCAGTCCTCACCCTCACTGTCCCGTTCCCCCACACTCACCCCAGTCCTCACCCTCACCGTCCCGTTCCCACACTCACCCCAGTCCTCACCCTCACCGTCCCGTTCCCACACTCACCCCGGTCCTCACCCTCACCGTCCCGTTCCCACACTCACCCCAGTCCTCACCCTCACTGTCCCAATCCCACACTCACCCCGGTCCTCACCCTCACCGTCCCGTTCCCACACTCACCCCGGTCCTCACCCTCACTGTCCCGTTCCCCCACACTCACCCCAGTCCTCACCCTCACCGTCCCGTTCCCACACTCACCCCAGTCCTCACCCTCACCGTCCCGTTCCCACACTCACCCCGGTCCTCACCCTCACCGTCCCGTTCCCACACTCACCCCAGTCCTCACCCTCACCGTCCCGTTCCCACACTCACCTCGGTCCTCACCCTCACCGTCCCGTTCCCACACTCACCCCAGTCCTCACCCTCACTGTCCCAATCCCACACTCACCCCGGTCCTCACCCTCACTGTCCCGTTCCCACACTCACCCCGGTCCTCACCCTCACCGTCCCGATCCCACACTAACCCCGGTCCTCACCCTCACCGTCCCGTTCCCACACTCACCCCAGTCCTCACCCTCACTGTCCCGTTCCCACACTCACCCCAGTCCTCACCATCACTGTCCCAATCCCACACTCACCCCGGTCCTCACCCTCACCGTCCCGTTCCCACACTCACCCCAGTCCTCACCCTCACTGTCCCGTTCCCACACTCACCCCAGTCCTCACCATCACTGTCCCAATCCCACACTCACCCCGGTCCTCACCCTCACTGTCCCAATCCCACACTCACCCCAGTCCTCACCCTCACTGTCCCGTTCCCACACTCACCCTCACCGTCCCGTTCCAACACTCACCCCGGTCCTCACCCTCACCGTCCCGTTCCCACACACTCACCCCAGTCCTCACTCTCACTGTCCCGTTCCCACACTCACCCCAGTCCTCACCCTCACTGTCCCGTTCCCACACTCACCCCAGTCCTCACCCTCACTGTCCCGTTCCCACACTCACCCCAGTCCTCACCCTGTCCCAATCCCACACTGACCCCAGTCCTCACCCTCACCGTCCCGTTCCCACACACTCACCCCAGTCCTCACCCTCACTGTCCCAATCCCACACACTCAACCCAGTCCTCACCCTCACCGTCCCGTTCCCACACTCACCCTCACTGTCCCGTTCCCACACTCACCCCAGTCCTCACCCTCACCGTCCCGTTCCCACACTCAGCCTCACTGTCCCGTTCCCACACTCACCCTCACTGTCCCGTTCCCACACTCACCCCAGTCCTCACCCTCACCGTCCCATTCCCACACTCACCCCAGTCCTCACCCTCACCGTCCCGTTCCCACACTCACCCCAGTCCTCACCCTCACCGTCCCGTTCCCACACTCACCCCAGTCCTCACCCTCACTGTCCCAATCCCACACTCACCCCAGTCCTCACCCTCACTGTCCCGTTCCCACACTCACCCCGGTCCTCACCCTCACTGTCCCGTTCCCACACTCACCCCGGTCCTCACCCTCACTGTCCCGTTCCCACACTCACCCCAGTCCTCACCCTCACTGTCCCGTTCCCACAATCACCCCAGTCCTCACCCTCACTGTCCCGTTCCCACACTCACCCCAGTCCTCACCCTCACTGTCCCGTTCCCACACTCACCCCAGTCCTCACCCTCACTGTCCCGTTCCCACACTCACCCCAGTCCTCACCCTCACTGTCCCAATCCCACACTCACCCCGGTCCTCACCCTCACTGTCCCAATCCCACACTCACCCCAGTCCTCACCCTCACTGTCCCGTTCCCACACTCACCCCGGTCCTCACCCTCACTGTCCCGTTCCCACACTCACCCCAGTCCTCACCCTCACTGTCCCGTTCCCACACTCACCCTCACCGTCCTGTTCCAACACTCACCCCGGTCCTCACCCTCACCGTCCCGTTCCCACACACTCACCCCAGTCCTCACTCTCACCGTCCCGTTCCCACACTCACCCCAGTCCTCACCCTCACTGTCCCGTTCCCACACTCACCCCAGTCCTCACCCTCACTGTCCCGTTCCCACACTCACCCCAGTCCTCACCCTGTCCCAATCCCACACTGACCCCAGTCCTCACCCTCACCGTCCCGTTCCCACACTCACCCCAGTCCTCACCCTCACCGTCCCGTTCCCACACTCACCCCGGTCCTCACCCTCACCGTCCCGTTCCCACACTCACCCCAGTCCTCACCCTCACTGTCCCAATCCCACACTCACCCCGGTCCTCACCCTCACCGTCCCGTTCCCACACTCACCCCGGTCCTCACCCTCACTGTCCCGTTCCCCCACACTCACCCCAGTCCTCACCCTCACCGTCCCGTTCCCACACTCACCCCAGTCCTCACCCTCACCGTCCCGTTCCCACACTCACCCCGGTCCTCACCCTCACCGTCCCGTTCCCACACTCACCCCAGTCCTCACCCTCACCGTCCCGTTCCCACACTCACCCCGGTCCTCACCCTCACCGTCCCGTTCCCACACTCACCCCAGTCCTCACCCTCACTGTCCCAATCCCACACTCACCCCGGTCCTCACCCTCACTGTCCCGTTCCCACACTCACCCCGGTCCTCACCCTCACTGTCCCGTTCCCACACTCACCCCGGTCCTCACCCTCACCGTCCCAATCCCACACTAACCCCGGTCCTCACCCTCACCGTCCCGTTCCCACACTCACCCCAGTCCTCACCCTCACTGTCCCGTTCCCACACTCACCCCAGTCCTCACCATCACTGTCCCAATCCCACACTCACCCCGGTCCTCACCCTCACCGTCCCGTTCCCACACTCACCCCAGTCCTCACCCTCACTGTCCCGTTCCCACACTCACCCCAGTCCTCACCATCACTGTCCCAATCCCACACTCACCCCGGTCCTCACCCTCACTGTCCCAATCCCACACTCACCCCAGTCCTCACCCTCACTGTCCCGTTCCCACACTCACCCTCACCGTCCCGTTCCAACACTCACCCCGGTCCTCACCCTCACCGTCCCGTTCCCACACACTCACCCCAGTCCTCACTCTCACCGTCCCGTTCCCACACTCACCCCAGTCCTCACCCTCACTGTCCCGTTCCCACACTCACCCCAGTCCTCACCCTCACTGTCCCGTTCCCACACTCACCCCAGTCCTCACCCTGTCCCAATCCCACACTGACCCCAGTCCTCACCCTCACCGTCCCGTTCCCACACACTCACCCCAGTCCTCACCCTCACTGTCCCAATCCCACACACTCAACCCAGTCCTCACCCTCACCGTCCCGTTCCCACACTCACCCTCACTGTCCCGTTCCCACACTCACCCCAGTCCTCACCCTCACCGTCCCGTTCCCACACTCAGCCTCACTGTCCCGTTCCCACACTCACCCTCACTGTCCCGTTCCCACACTCACCCCAGTCCTCACCCTCACCGTCCCATTCCCACACTCACCCCAGTCCTCACCCTCACCGTCCCGTTCCCACACTCACCCCAGTCCTCACCCTCACCGTCCCGTTCCCACACTCACCCCAGTCCTCACCCTCACTGTCCCGATCCCACACTCACCCCAGTCCTCACCCTCACTGTCCCGTTCCCACACTCACCCCGGTCCTCACCCTCACTGTCCCGTTCCCACACTCACCCCGGTCCTCACCCTCACTGTCCCGTTCCCACACTCACCCCGGTCCTCACCCTCACTGTCCCGTTCCCACAATCACCCCAGTCCTCACCCTCACTGTCCCGTTCCCACACTCACCCCAGTCCTCACCCTCACTGTCCCGTTCCCACACTCACCCCAGTCCTCACCCTCACTGTCCCGTTCCCACACTCACCCCAGTCCTCACCCTCACTGTCCCAATCCCACACTCACCCCGGTCCTCACCCTCACTGTCCCAATCCCACACTCACCCCAGTCCTCACCCTCACTGTCCCGTTCCCACACTCACCCCGGTCCTCACCCTCACTGTCCCGTTCCCACACTCACCCCAGTCCTCACCCTCACTGTCCCGTTCCCACACTCACCCTCACCGTCCTGTTCCAACACTCACCCCGGTCCTCACCCTCACCGTCCCGTTCCCACACACTCACCCCAGTCCTCACTCTCACCGTCCCGTTCCCACACTCACCCCAGTCCTCACCCTCACTGTCCCGTTCCCACACTCACCCCAGTCCTCACCCTCACTGTCCCGTTCCCACACTCACCCCAGTCCTCACCCTGTCCCAATCCCACACTGACCCCAGTCCTCACCCTCACCGTCCCGTTCCCACACACTCACCCCAGTCCTCACCCTCACTGTCCCATTCCCACACCCTCCCCAGTCCTCACACTCACTGTCCCGTTCCCACACTCCCCCCAGTCCTCACCCTCACTGTCCCGTTCCCACACCCTCCCCAGTCCTCACCCTCACTGTCCCGTTCCCACACTCACCCTCACTGTCCCGTTCCCACACTCACCCCAGTCCTCACCCTCACTGTCCCGTTCCCACACTCACCCCAGTCCTCACCCTCACTTTCCCGTTCCCACACCCTCCCCAGTCCTCACCCTCACTGTCCCGTTCCCACACTCACCCCAATCCTCACCCTCACTGTCCCAATCCCACACCCTCCCCAGTCCTCACCTTCACCGTCCCATTCCCACACTCACCCTCACTGTCCCGTTCCCACACTCACCCCAGTCCTCACCCTCACTGTCCCGTTCCCACACTCACCCCAGTCCTCACCCTCACCGTCCCGTTCCCACACCCTCCCCAGTCCTCACCCTCACTGTCCCGTTCCCACACTCACCCCGGTCCTCACCCTCACCGTCCCATTCCCACACTCACCCCAGTCCTCACCCTCACTGTCCCGTTCCCACACTCACCCCAGTCCTCACCCTCACCGTCCCGTTCCCACACTCCCCCCAGTCCTCACCCTCACTGTCCCAATCCCACACTCACCCCAGTCCTCACCCTCGTGGTCCCAATCCCACACTCACCCCAGTCCTCACCCTCACCGTCCCGTTCCCACACTCACCCCAGTCCTCACCCTCACCGTCCCGTTCCCACACTCACCCCAGTCCTCACACTCACTGTCCCGTTCCCACACTCCCCCCAGTCCTCACCCTCACTGTCCCAATCCCATACTCACCCCAGTCCTCACCCTCGTGGTCCCAATCCCACACTCACCCCAGTCCTCACCCTCACCGTCCCGTTCCCACACTCACCCCAGTCCTCACCCTCACTGTCCCAATCCCACACCCTCCCCAGTCCTCACCCTCACCGTCCCGTTCCCACACTCACCCCAGTCCTCACCCTCACCGTCCCGTTCCCACACTCACCCCAGTCCTCACCCTCACCGTACCATTCCCACACTCACTCCAGTCCTCACCCTCACTGTCCCGTTCCCACACTCACCCCAGTCCTCACCCTCACCGTCCCGTTCCCACACTCCCCCCAGTCCTCACCCTCACTGTCCCAATCCCACACTCACCCCAGTCCTCACCCTCGTGGTCCCAATCCCACACTCACCCCAGTCCTCACCCTCACCGTCCCGTTCCCACACTCACCCCAGTCCTCACCCTCACCGTCCCGTTCCCACACTCACCCCAGTCCTCACACTCACTGTCCCGTTCCCACACTCCCCCAGTCCTCACCCTCACTGTCCCGTTCCCACACTCACCCCAGTCCTCACTTTCACTGTCCCGTTCCCACACTCACCCCAGTCCTCACTTTCACTGTCCCGTTCCCACACTCCCCCCAGTCCTCACCCTCACCGTCCCGTTCCCACACTCACCCCAGTCCTCACCCTCACTGTCCCGTTCCCCCACACTCACCCCAGTCCTTATCCTCACTGTCCCGTTCCCACACTCACCCCAGTCCTCACTTTCACTGTCCCGTTCCCACACTCACCCCAGTCCTCACTTTCACTGTCCCGTTCCCACACTCCCCCCAGTCCTCACCCTCACCGTCCCGTTCCCACACTCACCCCAGTCCTCACCCTCACTGTCCCGTTCCCACACCCTCCCCAGTCCTCACCCTCACGGTCCCAATCCCACACTCTCCCCAGTCCTCACCCTCACTGTCCCGTTCCCCCACACTCACCCCAGTCCTCACCCTCACTGTCCCGTTCCCACACTCACCCCAGTCCTCACCCTCACTGTCCCGTTCCCACACTCACCCCAGTCCTCACCCTCACTGTCCCGTTCCCACACTCACCCCAGTCCTCACCCTCACTGTCCCAATCCCACACTCACCCCGGTCCTCACCCTCACTGTCCCAATCCCACACTCACCCCAGTCCTCACCCTCACTGTCCCGTTCCCACACTCACCCCGGTCCTCACCCTCACTGTCCCGTTCCCACACTCACCCCAGTCCTCACCCTCACTGTCCCGTTCCCACACTCACCCTCACCGTCCTGTTCCAACACTCACCCCGGTCCTCACCCTCACCGTCCCGTTCCCACACACTCACCCCAGTCCTCACTCTCACCGTCCCGTTCCCACACTCACCCCAGTCCTCACCCTCACTGTCCCGTTCCCACACTCACCCCAGTCCTCACCCTCACTGTCCCGTTCCCACACTCACCCCAGTCCTCACCCTGTCCCAATCCCACACTGACCCCAGTCCTCACCCTCACCGTCCCGTTCCCACACACTCACCCCAGTCCTCACCCTCACTGTCCCATTCCCACACCCTCCCCAGTCCTCACACTCACTGTCCCGTTCCCACACTCCCCCCAGTCCTCACCCTCACTGTCCCGTTCCCACACCCTCCCCAGTCCTCACCCTCACTGTCCCGTTCCCACACTCACCCTCACTGTCCCGTTCCCACACTCACCCCAGTCCTCACCCTCACTGTCCCGTTCCCACACTCACCCCAGTCCTCACCCTCACTTTCCCGTTCCCACACCCTCCCCAGTCCTCACCCTCACTGTCCCGTTCCCACACTCACCCCAATCCTCACCCTCACTGTCCCAATCCCACACCCTCCCCAGTCCTCACCTTCACCGTCCCATTCCCACACTCACCCTCACTGTCCCGTTCCCACACTCACCCCAGTCCTCACCCTCACTGTCCCGTTCCCACACTCACCCCAGTCCTCACCCTCACCGTCCCGTTCCCACACCCTCCCCAGTCCTCACCCTCACTGTCCCGTTCCCACACTCACCCCGGTCCTCACCCTCACCGTCCCATTCCCACACTCACCCCAGTCCTCACCCTCACTGTCCCGTTCCCACACTCACCCCAGTCCTCACCCTCACCGTCCCGTTCCCACACTCCCCCCAGTCCTCACCCTCACTGTCCCAATCCCACACTCACCCCAGTCCTCACCCTCGTGGTCCCAATCCCACACTCACCCCAGTCCTCACCCTCACCGTCCCGTTCCCACACTCACCCCAGTCCTCACCCTCACCGTCCCGTTCCCACACTCACCCCAGTCCTCACACTCACTGTCCCGTTCCCACACTCCCCCCAGTCCTCACCCTCACTGTCCCAATCCCACACTCACCCCAGTCCTCACCCTCGTGGTCCCAATCCCACACTCACCCCAGTCCTCACCCTCACCGTCCCGTTCCCACACTCACCCCAGTCCTCACCCTCACTGTCCCAATCCCACACCCTCCCCAGTCCTCACCCTCACCGTCCCGTTCCCACACTCACCCCAGTCCTCACCCTCACCGTCCCGTTCCCACACTCACCCCAGTCCTCACCCTCACCGTACCATTCCCACACTCACTCCAGTCCTCACCCTCACTGTCCCGTTCCCACACTCACCCCAGTCCTCACCCTCACCGTCCCGTTCCCACACTCCCCCCAGTCCTCACCCTCACTGTCCCAATCCCACACTCACCCCAGTCCTCACCCTCGTGGTCCCAATCCCACACTCACCCCAGTCCTCACCCTCACCGTCCCGTTCCCACACTCACCCCAGTCCTCACCCTCACCGTCCCGTTCCCACACTCACCCCAGTCCTCACACTCACTGTCCCGTTCCCACACTCCCCCAGTCCTCACCCTCACTGTCCCGTTCCCACACTCACCCCAGTCCTCACTTTCACTGTCCCGTTCCCACACTCACCCCAGTCCTCACTTTCACTGTCCCGTTCCCACACTCCCCCCAGTCCTCACCCTCACCGTCCCGTTCCCACACTCACCCCAGTCCTCACCCTCACTGTCCCGTTCCCCCACACTCACCCCAGTCCTTATCCTCACTGTCCCGTTCCCACACTCACCCCAGTCCTCACTTTCACTGTCCCGTTCCCACACTCACCCCAGTCCTCACTTTCACTGTCCCGTTCCCACACTCCCCCCAGTCCTCACCCTCACCGTCCCGTTCCCACACTCACCCCAGTCCTCACCCTCACTGTCCCGTTCCCACACCCTCCCCAGTCCTCACCCTCACGGTCCCAATCCCACACTCTCCCCAGTCCTCACCCTCACTGTCCCGTTCCCCCACACTCACCCCAGTCCTCACCCTCACTGTCCCATTCCCCCACACTCACCCCAGTCCTCACCCTCACTGTCCCGTTCCCACACTCACCCCGGTCCTCACCCTCACCGTCCCGTTCCCATACTCACTCCAATCCTCACCCTCACTGTCCCGTTCCCACACACTCACCCCGGTCCTCACCCTCACCGTCCCGTTCCCATACTCACTCCAATCCTCACCCTCACTGTCCCGTTCCCACACTCACCCCAGTCCTCACCCTCACCGTCCCGTTCCCACACTCTCCCCGGTCCTCACCCTCACTGTCCCGTTCCCACACTCTCCCCAGTCCTCACCCTCACCGTCCCGTTCCCACACTCTCCCCGGTCCTCACCCTCACTGTCCCGTTCCCACACCCTCCCCAGTCCTCACCCTCACTGTCCCGTTCCCACACTCACCCCAGTCCTCACCCTCACCGCCCCGTTCCCACACTCACCCCAGTCCTCACCCTCACCGTCCCGTTTCCACACTCACCCCAGTCCTCACCCTCACCGTCCCGTTCCCACACTCTCCCCGGTCCTCACCCTCACTGTCCCGTTCCCACACCCTCCCCAGTCCTCACCCTCACGGTCCCAATCCCACACTCTCCCCAGTCCTCACACTCACCGTCCCGTTCCCACACTCTCCCCGGTCCTCACCCTCACTGTCCCGTTCCCACACCCTCCCCAGTCCTCACCCTCACTGTCCCGTTCCCACACTCACCCCAGTCCTCACCCTCACCGTCCCGTTCCCACACTCTCCCCGGTCCTCACCCTCACTGTCCCGTTCCCACACCCTCCCCAGTCCTCACCCTCACGGTCCCAATCCCACACTCTCCCCAGTCCTCACCCTCACTGTCCCGTTCCCCCACACTCACCCCAGTCCTCACCCTCACTGTCCCATTCCCCCACACTTACCCCAGTCCTCACCCTCACTGTCCCGTTCCCACACTCACCCCGGTCCTCACCCTCACCGTCCCGTTCCCATACTCACTCCAATCCTCACCCTCACTGTCCCGTTCCCACACACTCACCCCGGTCCTCACCCTCACCGTCCCGTTCCCATACTCACTCCAATCCTCACCCTCACTGTCCCGTTCCCACACTCACCCCGGTCCTCACCCTCACCGTCCCATTCCCACACTCACCCCAGTCCTCACCCTCACTGTCCCGTTCCCACACTCACCCCAGTCCTCACCCTCACCGTCCCGTTCCCACACTCCCCCCAGTCCTCACCCTCACTGTCCCAATCCCACACTCACCCCAGTCCTCACCCTCGTGGTCCCAATCCCACACTCACCCCAGTCCTCACCCTCACCGTCCCGTTCCCACACTCACCCCAGTCCTCACCCTCACCGTCCCGTTCCCACACTCACCCCAGTCCTCACACTCACTGTCCCGTTCCCACACTCCCCCCAGTCCTCACCCTCACTGTCCCAATCCCACACTCACCCCAGTCCTCACCCTCGTGGTCCCAATCCCACACTCACCCCAGTCCTCACCCTCACCGTCCCGTTCCCACACTCACCCCAGTCCTCACCCTCACTGTCCCAATCCCACACCCTCCCCAGTCCTCACCCTCACCGTCCCGTTCCCACACTCACCCCAGTCCTCACCCTCACCGTCCCGTTCCCACACTCACCCCAGTCCTCACCCTCACCGTACCATTCCCACACTCACTCCAGTCCTCACCCTCACTGTCCCGTTCCCACACTCACCCCAGTCCTCACCCTCACCGTCCCGTTCCCACACTCCCCCCAGTCCTCACCCTCACTGTCCCAATCCCACACTCACCCCAGTCCTCACCCTCGTGGTCCCAATCCCACACTCACCCCAGTCCTCACCCTCACCGTCCCGTTCCCACACTCACCCCAGTCCTCACCCTCACCGTCCCGTTCCCACACTCACCCCAGTCCTCACACTCACTGTCCCGTTCCCACACTCCCCCAGTCCTCACCCTCACTGTCCCGTTCCCACACTCACCCCAGTCCTCACTTTCACTGTCCCGTTCCCACACTCACCCCAGTCCTCACCCTCACCGCCCCGTTCCCACACTCACCCCAGTCCTCACCCTCACCGTCCCGTTTCCACACTCACCCCAGTCCTCACCCTCACCGTCCCGTTCCCACACTCTCCCCGGTCCTCACCCTCACTGTCCCGTTCCCACACCCTCCCCAGTCCTCACCCTCACGGTCCCAATCCCACACTCTCCCCAGTCCTCACACTCACCGTCCCGTTCCCACACTCTCCCCGGTCCTCACCCTCACTGTCCCGTTCCCACACCCTCCCCAGTCCTCACCCTCACTGTCCCGTTCCCACACTCACCCCAGTCCTCACCCTCACCGTCCCGTTCCCACACTCTCCCCGGTCCTCACCCTCACTGTCCCGTTCCCACACCCTCCCCAGTCCTCACCCTCACGGTCCCAATCCCACACTCTCCCCAGTCCTCACCCTCACTGTCCCGTTCCCCCACACTCACCCCAGTCCTCACCCTCACTGTCCCATTCCCCCACACTTACCCCAGTCCTCACCCTCACTGTCCCGTTCCCACACTCACCCCGGTCCTCACCCTCACCGTCCCGTTCCCACACCCTCCCCAGTCCTCACCCTCACCGTCCCGTTCCCACACTCACCCCAGTCCTCACCCTCACCGCCCCGTTCCCACACTCACCCCAGTCCTCACCCTCACCGTCCCGTTTCCACACTCACCCCAGTCCTCACCCTCACCGTCCCGTTCCCACACCCTCCCCGGTCCTCACCCTCACTGTCCCGTTCCCACACCCTCCCCAGTCCTCACCCTCACGGTCCCAATCCCACACTCTCCCCAGTCCTCACCCTCACCGTCCCGTTCCCACACTCTCCCCGGTCCTCACCCTCACTGTCCCGTTCCCACACCCTCCCCAGTCCTCACCCTCACCGTCCCGTTCCCACACTCACCCCAGTCCTCACCCTCACCGCCCCGTTCCCACACTCACCCCAGTCCTCACCCTCACCGTCCCGTTTCCACACTCACCCCAGTCCTCACCCTCACCGTCCCGTTCCCACACTCTCCCCGGTCCTCACCCTCACTGTCCCGTTCCCACACCCTCCCCAGTCCTCACCCTCACGGTCCCAATCCCACACTCTCCCCAGTCCTCACACTCACCGTCCCGTTCCCACACTCTCCCCGGTCCTCACCCTCACTGTCCCGTTCCCACACCCTCCCCAGTCCTCACCCTCACTGTCCCGTTCCCACACTCACCCCAGTCCTCACCCTCACCGTCCCGTTCCCACACTCTCCCCGGTCCTCACCCTCACTGTCCCGTTCCCACACCCTCCCCAGTCCTCACCCTCACGGTCCCAATCCCACACTCTCCCCAGTCCTCACCCTCACTGTCCCGTTCCCCCACACTCACCCCAGTCCTCACCCTCACTGTCCCATTCCCCCACACTTACCCCAGTCCTCACCCTCACTGTCCCGTTCCCACACTCACCCCGGTCCTCACCCTCACCGTCCCGTTCCCATACTCACTCCAATCCTCACCCTCACTGTCCCGTTCCCACACACTCACCCCGGTCCTCACCCTCACCGTCCCGTTCCCATACTCACTCCAATCCTCACCCTCACTGTCCCGTTCCCACACTCACCCCGGTCCTCACCCTCACCGTCCCATTCCCACACTCACCCCAGTCCTCACCCTCACTGTCCCGTTCCCACACTCACCCCAGTCCTCACCCTCACCGTCCCGTTCCCACACTCCCCCCAGTCCTCACCCTCACTGTCCCAATCCCACACTCACCCCAGTCCTCACCCTCACCGTCCCGTTCCCACACTCACCCCAGTCCTCACCCTCACCGTCCCGTTCCCACACTCACCCCAGTCCTCACACTCACTGTCCCGTTCCCACACTCCCCCCAGTCCTCACCCTCACTGTCCCAATCCCACACTCACCCCAGTCCTCACCCTCGTGGTCCCAATCCCACACTCACCCCAGTCCTCACCCTCACCGTCCCGTTCCCACACTCACCCCAGTCCTCACCCTCACTGTCCCAATCCCACACCCTCCCCAGTCCTCACCCTCACCGTCCCGTTCCCACACTCACCCCAGTCCTCACCCTCACCGTCCCGTTCCCACACTCACCCCAGTCCTCACCCTCACCGTACCATTCCCACACTCACTCCAGTCCTCACCCTCACTGTCCCGTTCCCACACTCACCCCAGTCCTCACCCTCACCGTCCCGTTCCCACACTCCCCCCAGTCCTCACCCTCACTGTCCCAATCCCACACTCACCCCAGTCCTCACCCTCGTGGTCCCAATCCCACACTCACCCCAGTCCTCACCCTCACCATCCCGTTCCCACACTCACCCCAGTCCTCACCCTCACCGTCCCGTTCCCACACTCACCCCAGTCCTCACACTCACTGTCCCGTTCCCACACTCCCCCAGTCCTCACCCTCACTGTCCCGTTCCCACACTCACCCCAGTCCTCACTTTCACTGTCCCGTTCCCACACTCACCCCAGTCCTCACTTTCACTGTCCCGTTCCCACACTCCCCCCAGTCCTCACCCTCACCGTCCCGTTCCCACACTCACCCCAGTCCTCACCCTCACTGTCCCGTTCCCCCACACTCACCCCAGTCCTTATCCTCACTGTCCCGTTCCCACACTCACCCCAGTCCTCACTTTCACTGTCCCGTTCCCACACTCACCCCAGTCCTCACTTTCACTGTCCCGTTCCCACACTCCCCCCAGTCCTCACCCTCACCGTCCCGTTCCCACACTCACCCCAGTCCTCACCCTCACTGTCCCGTTCCCACACCCTCCCCAGTCCTCACCCTCACGGTCCCAATCCCACACTCTCCCCAGTCCTCACCCTCACTGTCCCGTTCCCCCACACTCACCCCAGTCCTCACCCTCACTGTCCCATTCCCCCACACTCACCCCAGTCCTCACCCTCACTGTCCCGTTCCCACACTCACCCCGGTCCTCACCCTCACCGTCCCGTTCCCATACTCACTCCAATCCTCACCCTCACTGTCCCGTTCCCACACACTCACCCCGGTCCTCACCCTCACCGTCCCGTTCCCATACTCACTCCAATCCTCACCCTCACTGTCCCGTTCCCACACTCACCCCAGTCCTCACCCTCACCGTCCCGTTCCCACACTCTCCCCGGTCCTCACCCTCACTGTCCCGTTCCCACACTCTCCCCAGTCCTCACCCTCACCGTCCCATTCCCACACTCTCCCCAGTCCTCACCCTCACCGTCCCGTTCCCACACCCTCCCCAGTCCTCACCCTCACCGTCCCGTTCCCACACTCACCCCAGTCCTCACCCTCACCGCCCCGTTCCCACACTCACCCCAGTCCTCACCCTCACCGTCCCGTTTCCACACTCACCCCAGTCCTCACCCTCACCGTCCCGTTCCCACACTCTCCCCGGTCCTCACCCTCACTGTCCCGTTCCCACACCCTCCCCAGTCCTCACCCTCACGGTCCCAATCCCACACTCTCCCCAGTCCTCACCCTCACCGTCCCGTTCCCACACTCTCCCCGGTCCTCACCCTCACTGTCCCGTTCCCACACCCTCCCCAGTCCTCACCCTCACTGTCCCGTTCCCACACTCACCCCAGTCCTCACCCTCACCGCCCCGTTCCCACACTCACCCCAGTCCTCACCCTCACCGTCCCGTTTCCACACTCACCCCAGTCCTCACCCTCACCGTCCCGTTCCCACACTCTCCCCGGTCCTCACCCTCACTGTCCCGTTCCCACACCCTCCCCAGTCCTCACCCTCACGGTCCCAATCCCACACTCTCCCCAGTCCTCACACTCACCGTCCCGTTCCCACACTCTCCCCGGTCCTCACCCTCACTGTCCCGTTCCCACACCCTCCCCAGTCCTCACCCTCACTGTCCCGTTCCCACACTCACCCCAGTCCTCACCCTCACCGTCCCGTTCCCACACTCTCCCCGGTCCTCACCCTCACTGTCCCGTTCCCACACCCTCCCCAGTCCTCACCCTCACGGTCCCAATCCCACACTCTCCCCAGTCCTCACCCTCACTGTCCCGTTCCCCCACACTCACCCCAGTCCTCACCCTCACTGTCCCATTCCCCCACACTTACCCCAGTCCTCACCCTCACTGTCCCGTTCCCACACTCACCCCGGTCCTCACCCTCACCGTCCCGTTCCCATACTCACTCCAATCCTCACCCTCACTGTCCCGTTCCCACACACTCACCCCGGTCCTCACCCTCACCGTCCCGTTCCCATACTCACTCCAATCCTCACCCTCACTGTCCCGTTCCCACACTCACCCCAGTCCTCACCCTCACCGTCCCGTTCCCACACTCTCCCCGGTCCTCACCCTCACTGTCCCGTTCCCACACTCACCCCAGTCCTCACCCTCACTGTCCCGTTCCCACACTCACCCCAGTCCTCACCCTCACCGTCCCATTCCCACACTCACCCCGGTCCTCACCCTCATTGTCCCGTTCCCACACTCCCCCCAGTCCTCACCCTCACCGTCCCGTTCCCACACTCACCCCAGTCCTCACCCTCACCGTCCCGTTCCCACACTCACCCCAGTCCTCACCCTCACTGTCCCAATCCCACACTCACCCCGGTCCTCACCCTCACCGTCCCGTTCCCACACTCACCCCAGTCCTCACCGTCACTGTCCCATTCCCACACTCACCCCAGTCCTCACCCTCACTGTCCCGTTCCCCCACACTCACCCCAGTCCTCACCCTCACCGTCCCGTTCCCCCACACTCACCCCAGTCCTCACCCTCACCGTCCCGTTCCCACACTCACCCCAGTCCTCACCCTCACCGTCCCGTTCCCACACTCACCCCGGTCCTCACCCTCACCGTCCCGTTCCCACACTCACCCCAGTCCTCACCCTCACTGTCCCAATCCCACACTCACCCCGGTCCTCACCCTCACTGTCCCAATCCCACACTCACCCCAGTCCTCACCCTCACCGTCCCATTCCCACACTCTCCCCAGTCCTCACCCTCACCGTCCCATTCCCACACTCACCCCGGTCCTCACCCTCACCATCCCGTTCCCACACTCACCCCAGTCCTCACCCTCACTCTCCCGTTCCCACACCCTCCCCAGTCCTCACCCTCACTATCCCATTCCCACACTCACCCCAGTCCTCACCCTCACTGTCCCAATCCCACACTCACCCCAGTCCTCACCCTCACTGTCCCGTTCCCACACTCACCCCAGTCCTCACCCTCACCGTCCCGTTCCCACACTCACCCTCACCGTCCCGTTCCCACACTCACCCCAGTCCTCACCCTCACCATCCCATTCCCACACTCACCCCAGTCCTCACCCTCACCGTCCCGTTCCCACACTCACCCCAGTCCTCACCCTCACTGTCCCAATCCCACACTCACTCCAGTCCTCACCCTCACCATCCCGTTCCCACACTCACCCCAGTCCTCACCCTCACTGTCCCATTCCCACACACTCACCCCAGTCCTCACCCTCACCATCCCGTTCCCACACTCACCCCAGTCCTCACCCTCACTGTCCCATTCCCACACACTCACCCCAGTCCTCACCCTCACCGTCCCATTCCCACACTCACCCCAGTCCTCACCCTCACCATCCCGTTCCCACACTCACTCCAGTCCTCACCCTCACCGACCCGTTCCCACACTCACCCCAGTCCTCACCCTCACTGTCCCAATCCCACACTCACCCCAGTCCTCACCCTCACTGTCCCGTTCCCACACTCACCCCAGTCCTCACCCTCACCGCCCCGTTCCCACACTCACCCCAGTCCTCACCCTCACCATCCCGTTCCCACACTCACCCCAGTCCTCACCCTCACCGTCCCGTTCCCACACTCACCCCAGTCCTCACCCTCACTATCCCCTTCCCACACTCACCCTCACCGTCCCGTTCCCATACTCACCCCAGTCCTCACCCTCACCGTCCCGTTCCCACACTCACCCCAGTCCTCACCCTCACTGTCCCGTTCCCACACTCACCCCAGTCCTCACCCTCACTATCCCCTTCCCACACTCACCCCAGTCCTCACCCTCACTATCCCCTTCCCACACTCACCCTCACCGTCCCGTTCCCACATGCTCACCCACTACTGGAAAGAGCTTCGCTGAGTGGCCTTTCTTCGGGCATGACACCGTTGTCAGGACTCGTGCGGTGGAGACTTCGCGCCCTCCGTTGGGCAACAGGACCCACAGCCTGTTCCTGTTGCAGGGTAGTGCTGGGCCTACTCGTCTATACTGCTCTCCACCTTGCCTCTATCCCCAGTTGGACATCCCTGCAGCCTCCTCGGTCCGAAAGAAGGGCTCAAGCCACCTTGGCCTCAACTGTCTCCACACCCAGGTTGCCACTGTCTTCCACCCCTGGGGTTAGGTGAAGGAGTCATGATCTCCCCAGTTATCGGTACCCTGGCACTCCGCTCCTTTGGTGAGGATGGTGCCCAGACGTACTCCAGATTTCATCAGACCCTGAGGCCTGCTGACCTCTAGAAGGGAGCTTTGCTTCTGTGGAGGCTACAATCGAAGGAGTGTCCCCACTGCAACCCCTCTGGCACAGGTGACCCTTGTTCACCAGAGTCAATCCCCTCCCTAGTGGACTTGACTCCATCTGAGCACAAACCATCCCCACTGGACAGTTCCTGCTTATCAAACTAGAAGCTCAGCGAGTGCAGCCCTGACCCTTTGCACATTTTGCCGAGATGTACCCTGAGCATGCAGCCTTTTGTGGGGAGAAGTCTTCCCCCTTGCTGTTCCTTATCTACAGATTCAGAGGATGCGTGCTTCCTCCTTTTCATACCTCTGATGTGGGGTGGAGGAACTCTCAGTCCTCAGCACCACATTCTCCGTCATGCTTCTCCAGGCCCTTGCTGAGCCAGAGATAACTTTGACCTCCAGGCTGGGAATAAGCATAATTCTTCCTGATTCCATTTGCTGCAAACAATGCATTTCACTGTATGTTTCGATGCACACGTGACATATAAAGCTAATCTTACTTTCTAACACACACAAAGTGCCAGGTAGCATCTTTGGAAAAGAGTCCAGGTGAAGGGTCTCGGCCTGAAACGTTGACTGCTTACTTTTTCCATAGATGCTGCCTGGCCTGCTGAGTTCCTCCAGCATTTTGCGTGTGTTGCTTTGGATTTCCAGCATCTGCAGATTTTCTCGTTTGTAATCCGATACAGATCAGGTGGAAACGTGGAGAGTGAAATAGCAGGAGTTTAATTCAGACAAGTAAAATGTCAGCACAACATCCAGGAACCCCAACCCAATTTCTGCTTCTCAATGTGTCTCCACCTACCTCACCCCAGGTGCCTGCTCCGTCGTGCAAGTTGCTCCTGTGGTAGGAGAGTTGGCGGATGCAGTTGTTGACAGCGACGCTGCTCTTCCCCGGAGCCAGGTCCTCCTCCAGCATCTCCACCCAGCCCAGCGACTGGACCGCAAAGCACTGCCAAGCAACACCACCACCGTCAGCGAGGGGATTGAGGGGAGATGGAGTTGAGGGTCAGTATGGGGCAGTCAAAGGTCAGGTCAGAGAGAGTGTCAAGGGTGGCATCAGTTTGGAGAGTGGTCAGTGGGGAAGGATTGAGAGTGTGTGTCAAGTATGGGGGGGTCATGGCTGGGGTCAGCACTTTATGAGTGCTGAACAGACCTGATGCGATACAGAGTTAACCATTTCCCCCCCCACCCCCTTTGAGAACTATGAACTATTACTATTGCTATGCTGCTAATGAGAGAGAGAGATGAAGCAGAGGCAGGAACATCTGCTACAGGAGAGAGAGAGAGAGAGAGAGAGAGAGAGAGAGAGAGAGAGAGAGAGAGAGAGAGAGAGAGAGACATTTGATTTATGTATTATGGATTCTTCCTGGATTGTTTACCTTTCGCTACAAGGACGTTACTTTGCTCGTTAACATTCCTAAGGAGACAGCAGGAGTGGCCTGATTTGATGAACATGCTCATTTTGAGTTGATGGACGGCTGATACCCCGTCAATGGGGATAAAAGACAGGTGTGGGGAGACACCCCTCAGACACACCAGTGGACACTGACTGAGTGTTGTGAACCCACAGAAAGGTGGGGGCTTCGGAGACCGAACCAGGAGATCGGTCAATAAAGCTCACAGTGTTACAGCAGGGCCGGTGGGGACTTGTGTGTGTGTCCACTCACGCCAGAGTGACGAGTCCACCACAGAAGAACGGTCTAGCTGGAGAAAGGAGGGGTCATAACTGAATGACCACAATGGTACGACGGAATCAGAATACAACAGAAGGTTTGCTGGCTGCAGCTGCTCAATCTCTCTCTCTCTCTCTCTCTCTCTCTCCAACAAATTCCAATACAACAACCACAACTACCTCAGCACACATGAACTGAACTGAACTCTATATTCTCTTATGACAATTCGTTTACCCCTAGACATTGATAGAGCTTGTTTATTGTTGTTGATTATTATTCCTACACTTCTATGTTTATTATTGCTAACCTGTTTTATATGTATATTTGCATTTTTGATACTGCATTGTGTAGTTTACTAATAAACGCCTTTAGTTTTCGGTACCACCAGACTCCAACTGATTCTTCTATTTCTGCTGGTCTATAAACCCAGTTACGGGGTATGTAACAGCGCTGGATGTCCATGACAAACGATAGGAAGAGAGCTGGGTAGGACAAGGCAGGGAGGACACAGCTGAACAAGCAGTCAGGAGAGAGTGTGAGGACGCATGGAGCCTTAAGAGGGTGGTCTGGAGATGGTACTCCCATCTAGCTGTGCTGCGAACCCGCAGTGAGCCAGTGGGAAGAGCATGCTCTCGCTCCCGGAACTCCTGGCACAGATCCGGAGTGTGGGAAGCCGGCAAAGTTAAAGCCCCAAACACCTGAACAGGAACTGACCACATAGAACTATAATCAGAACCAGCATACATCGTGAAATCTGTTAACTTAATGGCAGCAGTACAATTAAATACATGATAAATAAATATTGAGTTAAAAAAAGTATATATAAATGTCTATTAATAGCTAAGTTAAGATAAATAAAACTGAGATATAAAGTAGTGAGGTAGTGTTCATGGGTTCAATGTCTATTTAGAAATTGGATGGCAGAGGTGAAAAAGCTGTTCCTGAATGGCTGTGTGTGAGCCCATCTCTCTCTGCTCCTGCCAGTCCCAGACAAAGTGAAACCAGTGAGGCCCCTCTCCCCCAGATACAGTGAGTGCAACACCACAAAATGCTGAAGGAACTTAGCAGGTCAGGCAGCATCTATGTAGAAGAATAAACAGTCAATGTTTAGAACCAAGGCTTATCATCAGAACTGTTTATTCCTCTCCATAGATGCTGAATTCGTCCAGCATTTGTGTGTCTTACTCTGGATTTCCAGCATCTGCAGAATCTCTAGCGTTTATGAAATATAGTGAGGCACTGGATCCAAACATTCCACATACACCTGGTCAGGGATTTCCCCGGCTGGGGTAGAATTATCAAACTCCTCCGCACTCACCTTTGACTCATCCTCAATATTGATGACCCTTTTGGCATTTTCCTCATCTTCTGGGCCTCTGAAATAAGCAAAGATCAGATTTGAATTAGTTTGAAACATTTAATTAAAATATTGCCTGTTAAGAGTTGGAGCTGGGGGGTTGGGAGCTAGCAACCAGGATGCTCTCAGCAGGGAAGGGGACAATAGGTGTGAAAAAGGGACAAGTGAGAGGGAGAGGAAGGGAACAGGTGGTAGAGGAACGATTAAAGCTAAGGGTTAGCTTATTTGTCACATGTACAAGAAAACTTGTGTTGTCGATGTCAAGAACCAACAAAGTCTGAGGATGTGCTGGAGGCCGACCATTAATGGCATCAATATAGCAAACCACCAACTTGTTCCTGCCTCTGCTTCATCACTCTCTCTCATTAGCAGCATAGCAATAGTAATAGTTCATAGTTCTCAAAGGGGGGGGGGGGGGGAAATGGTTAACTCTGCATCCCATCAGCCACAAGGGGCTTCCTTTTAAGAACAGAGATGAGGAAGAATTTCCTTAGCCAGAGTGGTGAATCTATGGAGACCATAGATGTCCATAAATCTATGGAGACCATAGATGACCATAAATGTCTTTATGTACATTTAAGGCACAGATTGATAAATTCTTGATTGGTCAGAGCATGAAGGGATACGGGGGAAGGCAGGAAATAGGGGCTGAGAGGAAAAATGGTCAAGTCATGAGGAAATGGCCAGGCACTCGGTGGGCTAAGTGGCCTAACTCTGCTCCTATATCTTACGATCTTATACCTTCTCCAGAGTTGGTTTACAGTTGTAGTGAAGAAGAAATGAAGAGGAGGTGATGGAGATACCTTCTCCAGGGTTGGGTAAGAATTGGAGTGGACAAGAGATGAAGGGGAGATGAAGGAAATATCTTCTTCAGGGTTTGGTTAGAGTTAAAATGCAAAAGTTCAGTGATGATTTCCCATACCCCGACCCATTCTCAACAAGATCAGGAGTTCTTCCACGTACCGAAGATTTAATGATGCATATCGTAACGTTGCCCCCTCAAAGTCCTTCAGGCTGGTGTCTGTGGTCTCGGCTGGGGTTGGCACCTCCTGGGGGAGAAAGAATTCCCAAAGATGAAAATCTTAAACAGCAGAGTAGTAACACTATATTAGGAACACTTAAATCGGTCACGGACTTTACTCAACTGCCCACCCTTTGTGACCACAACTCCCCAACCTTTACCATAGGGAGATAGAAAATGCATGTCAAAAGGAGAATGTTATCATAGTCCTGGGGGGGGGGGGGGTTACAAATATGCAGGTAG
This sequence comes from Hemitrygon akajei, assembly GCF_048418815.1. Classification (NCBI taxonomy): domain Eukaryota; kingdom Metazoa; phylum Chordata; class Chondrichthyes; order Myliobatiformes; family Dasyatidae; genus Hemitrygon; species Hemitrygon akajei. Next base: position 200,241,055 of record NC_133127.1, on the reverse strand, counting down.
ATTGGGAAAATTAAGTTGGTGCTGATACTGGATCCCAAGAGAGAGAACTTGGAAAATGCCTATGAGATAGCTTCTTGGAGCAGCTTATGGTTGAGCCTATGAGGGGATCAGCTATTCTGGATTGGGTGTTGTGCAATGAACCAGATTTGATTAGGGAGTTTATGGTATAGGAACCCCTAGGAGGCTGTGATCATAGAATGACAGAATTCACCCTGCAATTTGAGAAGAAGTATTACAGTGGAGTAAATGGAATTGCAGAGGCTTGAGAGAGAAACTGGCCAAACTGGGAAAGGGGACACTAACAGGGATGATGGCAGAGCAGCCACGGCTGAACTTTTTGAGAGCAATTCCAAAAATGCAGGAGAGATACATCCCAAAAGAAAGTATTCTAAAGTCAGGATGACATAGCTGTGGCTGACAAGGGAAGTCAAGCCAACATAAAAGTTAAAGAGACGTCATATAATAGAGCAAAATTTAGTTAGAGGACTGGGAAGCTATTAAAAAAACAACAGAAGGCAACTAAAAAGCCACAAGGAGGGAAAAGATAAAACATGAAGGCAGGCTAGCCAATAGTCAAAGAGGATATCAAATTCATAAAGGGTAAAAGTGAGGCGACAGTAGATATCAAACCACTGGAAAATGATGCTGCAGAGGTAGTAATGGGGGACAAGGAAATGGTAGATAAACGGAATAAGTATTTTGCGTCAGTTTTATCTGTGGATGACACCAGCAGTATGCCGTAAGTTCAAGAATGCCAGGTGCAGAAGTGAGTGCAGTTGTTATTACTAAGGAGAAGTGGTTGGGAAACTGAAAGGTCTGAAGGTAGATAAGTCACCTGGACTTGATGGACTACACACAGGGTTCTGAAAGAGGTGGCTGAAGAAATTGCAGAATTATTAGGAATGATCCTTCAAAATCAATAGATTCTGAATTAGTTTCAAGAAGGGAGGGAGGCAGAAGAAAGGAGATTATAGGTCAGTTAGCCTGACCTCAGTGGTTGGGAAGATGTTGGAGTCAATTGTTAAAAAAATTCCTTAAAGAAAATCTTGCCTGACAAGTACTTTGGAATTCTTTGTACAAGCAAGATAGACAAAGGAGAGTCGTTAGATGTTGTGTTTAGTACTTGGATATTTAGAGGCCTCTGATAAAGTGCCGCACATGAGGTTGCTTAATAAGAGCCCCTGGTATTATAGTAAAGATACTAGCATGGATAGAGTATTGGCTGATTGGTAGGAGGCAAATAGTGGGAATAAATAGTGGAAGCCTTTTCTGGTTGGCTGCTGGTGACTACTGGTGTTCCACAGGGGCTGTGCTGAGACCTCTTCTTCTTATGTTATTGTCAATTATTGGATGATGGAATTGATGGCTTTTGTGGATGATATGAAGATAGGTGGAGGGGCAAGAAGTATTGAGGGGGGCAGGAAGTGCTGAGGAAGCAGGGAGACTACAGAAGGACTTAGATAAGGAGAATGGGCAAAAAAATGGCAGATGGACTACATTTTTGGTAAATGCATGGTCATGCACTTTGGTAGAAGGAATGAAAGTGTAGACTAGTTTCTAAACAGGGTAAAAATTCAAAAATCAGAGGTGACAGTGGGATAGGACAGCCCTCATGCAGAATTGCCTAAAAGTTAGCTTGCAGGTTGAGATGGTGGTGAGGAAGGCAAATACAATGTTAGTATTCATTTTGAAAGGACTAGAATACAAAAACAAGGATGTAAAGCTGAGGCTTTATAGGGCACTAGTGGGGCCCTATTCGGAGTATTGTGAGCAGTTTTGTGACTCTAACTAAAAAAGGAAATGCTGACATTGGAGATGGTTCAAAGGAGGTTCCCAAAAACGATTCCAGGAATGGAAGGCTTATCATACGAGGGGTTTTTAGATGGCTCTGGGTGTGTACTCACCGGAACTTAGAAGAATCAGGGGCGATCTCATTGAAACCTATTAATGCTGAAAGACCTAGACAGAGTGGATGTGGATGTTTCCTACGGCGGGGAATTCCACAGCCTCAGAATAGAGTGACTTACTTTTAGAAAGGAGATGAGGAAGAATTTCTGTAGCCAGGTGGTGGAGAAACTGTGGAATTCGTTGACACAGGCAGCTGGGGAAGCCAGATCAATAGGCGCATTTAAGGCATATGTTGATAGATTCTTGATTAATCAGGATGTGAAAGGTTACTGGATGAAGGCTTGAGAATGGGGCTGAGAGGGAAAATGGATCAGCCATGACGAAATGGCAGAGCAGACTCAATGGGTCAAATGGTCTAATTCTGGTTCATTGTTTTGGACAGGGATAGGAACAGGCAGGAATGGGACCCGCTCTCGGGGTCGTTACGAGGACCCGGCCTAGAAGACTGGCATGCCTTCAGGGTTTCGGGATTTCGTGGCTCTGGAGGCAGGCAGACTCGAAGCCGGTGCGACCTGGAGTGTCGTGAGAGTACACGGAAGATCGAAAGCAGCAAGCTGGCTGTTGGCTGTGTGCCCAGAGACCCGAGTTCTTTGGGCACAGAGCTTGGAAAACGCAATGCAAGACTTTTAACATCATAAATCAGTAAGTTGTTTATATCTCCCCTTTTTCTGTGAAATGGAGATACCTCTTTTTCCCTTATTAGTGAGAGACAGAGAGACTGTGGCATGTTGAATTACCGGGTGAACAAGTAGTCTTTGGGGTACTGCAAGTCTGTGTCTTTATTGATGCTTTGCTGCATGCCTGAGTGCTCGGTGGGAGGGGGTGCCGATGCTTTTTTAGCTGGTGGGGGGGGGTGATTATTGCTTTGCTGATGCTTACACGTGGGAAGGGGGAGTTGGGGGGGCTTTGGGGTTCTAGCATTTAACTATCATTCATTCTTTGGGGCACTCCTCTGGTTTCATGGATAGTTGCGAAGAAAAAGAATTTCAGAATGTATATCATATACATTTCTCTGACATTAAATGTACCTTTGAAAGAATTTCATTGGGAGAGGGGGGAATTATGATGCTACCAGGCAGGAATTTGGGAGCGTAAATTACGAACAAATGTTTCCAGGGAAAAGCAAAACGGAAATGTGGAGGTTGTTTAGGGAATACTTGCAGGGGGTTCCAGATAGGTTTGTTCCAGGGAAAGGATGGTTGGGTGAAGGAACCATGGTTGACAAGAGATGTGGAACATCTAGTCAAGAGGAAGTAAGAAGCCTACTTAAGGTTTAGGAAGCAGGGATCAGACAGGGATCCAGAGAGTTACATGGACAGAGCTCAAGAATGGACGTAGGAGAGTTGGGGGGGAAGGCCTCGGTGCACTGAATTATGGAAAACCCCAAAAGTGTTCCACAGGTTTGAGAAGAACCAGGTGAGGTCTAGAGTGAATGTAGGAGCGACCAGGGATAGAAGGGGAACCCGTGCCTGGAGGAGGTAGGGGAGGTCATTAATGAATACTTTACTTCAGTATTCACCAGTCAGAGGCACCTTGACGATTGTGAGGACAGCAGAGAACACACTGATTTGGTAAAACGTATCGATGTTAAGGAAGATGATGTATTGGAACTTCTGAAAAAGTTACGATAGATAAGCCCCCGGGGCTAGATTGGATATACCCCAGATTATTACGGGAAGAGACCGCTGCATATTTGGTGATGATTTTTTACGTCCTCACTGGATGATTGGAGGGTGGCAAATGTTATTCCTTTGTTCAAGAAAGGAGTAGGGATAACTGGGAATTATAAACCAGTGAGCCTTTGGTCTGTGGTGGATTCTTAGAGACAGGATCTATGAGCATTTGAAGAAACATAGTCAGATTAGGAATAGTCAACATGGCTTTGTGGGGGGTAGGTGATGCCACACGAGCCTGATCGATTTTTTTGAGGAAGTGACAAACTAATTGATGAAGGTAGAGCAGTGGATGTGGGGATATGGATTTTAGTAAGGTGTTCCCCACGATAAGTTCATTCAGAAAGTCAGGAGGCATGGCATCCAGGGAAACCTGGCTGTGTGGATTCAGAATTGGCTTGCCCACAGAGGGCAGAGGAGTGTATTCTGCCTGGAGGTTGGTGACCTGTGACCTGTGATCTGCAGGGAGCTGTTCTGGGACCCTTGTTCTTAGTGACTTTTAGAGATGACTTAGATGAGGAAGTGGGTTAGTATGTTCGTAAGGTTGGTGGAGTTGTGGATAGTGTAGATGGATGTGTAGGTTACAATGGGACATTGAGAGGATGCAAAAACTGCACTGAGAAGTGGCAGATGGAGTTTCATCTGGAAAAGTGTGAAGTGATTAACTTTGAAAGGTGAAATTTGAAGGCAGAATACAGGGTTAATGACAAGAGTCTTGGCAGTGTGGAAGAACAAGAGATCTTGGGGTTCACGTCCCTGGATCCCTCAAAGTAATCATGCAAGTTGAAAGGATGGTTAAGATGGCATATTATGTGTTGGCTGGGGATTACTGTGAGATAACATTGCAGCTCTATAAAACTCAGGTGAGAACACACCTGGAATATTGTTTTTGGTCTGGTCACTTCATTATAGGAAGTATGTTGAACTTTTAGAGAGGGTGCAGAGGTGTTTTGTCAGGATACTGCCAAGTTTAGAAAGCATGTCTTACAAGGAAAAGTTCAATGAGCTAGGGGTTTTCTCTTTGGAGCAAACGAGGATGAGAGGCGACACACACAAATTGCTGGATGATATCAGCAAGGCAGGCAGCATCTGTGGATAAGAGTACAAAGTTCCGGGTTGAGACTCTTCAGCAAGACTGGAGAAAAAATGCTGAGGAGTAGATATAAAAGGTGGGGGGAAGGGGAGAGAGGAACACAAGGTGGTAGGTGAAACCTGAAGGGGGAGGGTGAAGTAAAGAGCTGGGAAGTTGATTGGTGAATGAGATATAGGGCCAGAGAAGGGAAAGTCTAATAGGAGAGGACAGAAAGCCATGGCAGAAAGAAAAGGCTGGGGGGGGGGGGGGGGGGGGGGGGGAAGGTGGAGCACCAGAAGGATGGGTGGACTCGGAGATGAGGTGAGAGAGGGAAAAGGGGATGGGCAAGTTCAAGAAATTGATGTTCATGCCATCAGATTGGAGGCTACCCAAGCAGAATGCAAGATGTTGTTCCTCCAACCTAAGTGTGGCTTCATCACGATAGTAGGAGGCCATGGATGGACATATCGAAATGGGGATGGGAAGTGGAATTAAAATGGGTGACTACTAGGAGATCCTGCTTGTTATGGCTTTGTAGGTGTTCTGCGAAGCAATCTACATTGGTCTCTCCGACATACAGGAGGCCACACCGGGCACAGTTTATAACCCCAACAGACTCACAGGTGAAGTGATGCCTCACCTGGAAGGACTATTTGGGGCCCTGAATGGTAGTGAGGGAGGAGGTACAGTATAGGGGTGGGAGTAGCACTTGTTCTGCTTGCCAGGGTAAGTGCCTGGAGGGGGATCAGTGGGAAGGGGCAAATGAGGCTTCCCTTTCTCCACCATCAACACTGCCCTCAACCACATCTCTTCCATTTCACACGTCTGCTCTCAACCCATCCTCCTGCCAGGGACAGGGTTCCTCGTCCTCACCTACCACCCACCAGCTCCCACTTCTAGCACATAATTCACCGAAACCTCCGCTATCTCCAAAGGGATCCCATCACCAAGCACAGCTTTCTCACTCCCCCTGCTTTCTGCTTTCCACAGGGATCGCTCCCTAAGCGACACCCTTGCCCATTCATCCCTTCCCCCAGATCTCCCTCCTGGCACTTATCCTTGCAAGCGGAACAAGTGCTTCACCTGCTCCTACACCTCCTCCCTCACTACCATTCAGGGACCCAAACTGTCCTTCTAGGTGACACTTCACCTGTCATATACTCTGTGCAGTGCTCCCGGTATGGCCTCTTGCATATCGGTGAGATCCGAGGTGGATTGGGAGACCACTTCGCTGATCACCAATGCTCCGTCTGCCAGAAAAATCGGGATCTCCCAGTGGCCACCCATCTTAATTCCACTTCCCATTCCCATTCCGATATGTCTATCCATGGCCTCCTCCACTGTCGTGTGAGGCCCCACTTAGCTTGGAGGAATAACACCTTGCATTCCATCTGGGTAGCCTCCAGCTTGATGGCATGAATGTCAATTTCTCAAACTTATGGTAATACCCCATCTTTTCCATTTCCCATCCCCTGTTCCCTCTCTCCTTGTCTGGTCATCACCTCCCTCTCGTGTTCCTCCCCCTTTTCTTTCTGCCATGGCCTTCTGTCCTCTTCTATCAGACTCTCCCTTCTCCAGCCCTGTATCTCATCCACCAATCAACTTCCCAGTTCTTTACTTCATCTGCCTCCCTTCAGGTTTCACCTGTCACCTTGTGTTTCTCTCCCCCCACCCCCCCCACCTTTTAAATCTACTCCTCAGCTTTTTTTCTCCAGTTCTGCTGAAGGGTCTTGGCCCGAAACACCGACTGTACTTTTTTCCATAGATGCTGCCTGGCCTGCTGCATTCCTCCAGCATTTTTGTGAGCGTTGGCCGAAATTCCAGCATCTGTAGATTTTCTCTTGTTTGTGAGAGGATGAGAGGTGACTTGATAGACATGTGTAAGAGGATAAGAGGCATGGTTAGCCAGATACTTTTTCCTCGGGGTGGGTGGAAATGGTTAATACAAGTGGGCATAATTTTAAGGAGATTGCAGGAAAATATAGGGGGGAGTGTGGCGTCAGAGCTAGGGTTTTACACAGAGTGGTGGATGCATGGAAGGCGCTGCCAGGGGTTGTAGTAGACTCAGATACATTAGAGACATTTAGGAAACTCTTAGGTACATGGATGGTAGCAAAATGGAGGCTGCGTGGGACCAAAGGGTTAAATTGATCTTGGAGTAGGTTAAAAGGTTAGCATAACATGTGCCAAGGCACCTGTACTGTGCTGTACTGTTCCATCTTTGTACAGTTACATGTTCCAACTTCTGCACATTGGCTGTTTGCCTGTATTTGTTGTGTGCCGATTTTATTGTGCTTCTTTGTATTTAATTGTGAATACCCACAAGGAAATGAATCTCTGTGTTATATATTGTGACGCATATGTACTTTGATAATAAATTTACTTTGAACTTTTACTCTCCCTCAATTGGCTAAGGGAAGAGAAGTCTCTTGCTGTTTCTACCCTTAGGACCAGCTCAGTTGGGCCAAAGGGCCTGTTGTGTAACTCAGAGGCTATATAATAGTTACAAAACGGTAAACATCCCTTTGGTAAAGTCCAAACTGCAGAGATGGTTATTTACTATTTCCAGAAATTTCTCAGGACAGTTGTGTGTTGAACCTTATGTTCAGTACTGATCTGTAAAGGCTGGCAAGCTAACTATCTCCTTCACTACCCTGTCCACCTAAGTCACTCTTTTCAGGGAGCGTCAACAATGCACCCCATGGTCCCCCTGTGCACCAGCAGGTGCCGCTTACTGATGGCTGCTGACTTGCCTTCCAAACGTTGGCATCATCACACTTATCGCCTGCAGAGAAACCAGTCCACGTCAGCTGCAACAAATGACAAGGATCAGAGAATGTGAACACTGATCACATCAACAAGGAGGGACGAACAGTGAGATGGGGAGCATTTTTGGAGTTGATACTGGGGATTAACCAGATAATAACTATTCATCCACTCTACCACTCAGATTCTCCTCATCTTCAAAGCTACCTACAAAACCTTTCCTTCTTCCACTTTGCACAGAAGATCCAACACACATAAAATGCTGGAGGATCTATGGAAATGAATAAACAGTCCATGTTACTGGCCGAAACACTTCGTCAGGACTGGAGAGAAAGGGGGAGGGGAAAGAAGCCAGAACAGAGATGGGCTGGGTGGGGTGCGGTGAAGAGAACAAGCGATGAGGTTTAGATGAAGCCAGGTGGGTGATAATGAGAAACAGATTTATATCACCGGCTCGTGTTGTGAAATTTGTTAACAGCAACAGTTCAATACAATATGTAACAGAGAAATACATAAATAAATAAATCTATTATAGTATATGTATATTGAATAGATTAAAAACAAAAAAATATATATATTAAAGAAGTGAGGTAACGTCCAAGGGTTCAATGTCCATTTAGGAATCAGATGGCAGAGGGGAAGAAGCTGTTCCTGAATGGTTGAGTGTGTGCCTTCAGGCTTCTGTATCTCCTACCTGAAAAGGACATGCCCTGGGTGCTGGAGGTCCTTAATAATGGACACTGCCTTTCTGAGACACCGCTCCCTAAAGATGTCCTGGATACTTTGTAGGCTAGTACCCAAGATGGAGCTGACTAGATTTACAACCTTCTGCTGCTTCTTTCGGTCCTGTGCAGTAGCCCCTCCATACCAGACAGTGATGTAGTCTGTCAGAATGCTCTCCACGGTACAACTATAGAAGTTTTTGAGTGTACTTGTTGACACCAAATGTCTTCAAACTCCTAATGAAGTTTAGCTGCTGTCTTGCCTTCTTTATAACTGCATCAATATGTTGGGACCAGGTTAGACCCTCAGAGATCTTGACACCTAGAAACTTGAAGCTGTTCACTCTCTCCACTTCTAAACCCTCTATGAGGATTGGTAGGTGTTCCTTCGTCTTACCCTTCCTGAGTCCACAATCAGCTCTTTCATCTTATTGACGCTGAGTGCCAGGTTGTTGTTGCTGCGACACCACTCCACTAGATGGCATATCTCACTCCTGTACGCCCTCTCGTCTCCATCTGAGTTTCTACCAGCAATGGTTGTATCATCAGCAAATTTATAGATGGTATTTGAGTTATGCCTAGCCACACATTCATGTGTATATAGAGAGTAGAGCAGTGGGCTAAGCACACACCCCTGAGGTGCACCAGTATTGACTGCCAGTGAGGAGGATATGTTATCACTAATCCACACAGATTGTGGTCTTCCAGTTAGGAAGTCAAGGACCCAATTGCAGATGGAGGGACAGAGGCCAGGTTCTGTAACTTATCAATTAGGATTGTGGGAATGATGAGAAAGAGGATGATGTAAAAAGCTGGGAAATGACAACTGGAAAAGGCAAAAGGCTGGAAAAGAAGGAATCTGATAGGAGAGGAGAGTGAATCATGGAAGAAAGGGAAGGAGGAGCACCGGAGGGAGTTGATGGGCATATGAAGCAAAGTGGTAAGAGGCTGGAATGGATAATTGAAGAAGAGGGAAGGAAGAGAGAAAAAAATTACCAGACATCAGAGAATCGATATTCATGCCATCGGGTTGGAGGCTACCTATAGTGGCTCATCATGGCAGGAGGATCTCATTGATGATGTTTATGGAATGATCTAAGTGATCCAACAAAAAATGTACCTCAGAGAGCAGCTGGAATCTTGAACACAGAGCCGTAGGGGCTTGTGGAGGCTGAGACTCTCACAGCATTTAATGAACACCAATCATCAGGGTATAGATGGGTATTTTACAGTGGCATGAAAGTTGTAGGCTGAGGGGCTCACATTGGCTTCGCAGGAGAAGCCAGTGAGTGGTAGTAGATAGTTCCCTGCTACTAGTGGGGTACCACAGGGATCGGTGCTGGGTCTATATCAATGGTCTGGATGATAATGTGGTTAACTAGATTACCAGATTTGCCGATTATGCCACAAATGAGGCTGTAGTGGACAATGAGGAAGATTATTAGAGCTTGCAGTGGGATCCAACTGGAAAAATGGGCTGAAAAATGGCAGACAGAATTTGATGCACAAGTGTGAGGTGTTGCAGGTTGGTAGGACCAACCAGGACAGGTTTTACACAGTGAACAGTAGAACAAAGGGATCTACGAATGCAGGTCCACCATTCCTTGAAAGTGGCGTCACAGATAGATAGGGTCATTAAGAAAGCTTTTGGCAGTGCAGGAGTTGGGATATTATGTTATATTGAAGTTGTATATGATATTGGTGATGCCTAATTTGGAGTATCGTGTACAATTTTGATCACCCACCTACAGGAAAGATATCAATAAGATTGTAAGAGTGCAGAAGAAATTTACAAAGATGTTGCCAGGATTTGGGGACCTGAGTTATAGGGAAAGATTTAATAGGCTAGGAGTTTATTCCTTGGCACGTAGGGGAATGAGGGGAGATTTGATCATGTCATATAAAATTATGAGGGGCATAGACAGGGTAAATGTAAGCAAACTTCTTCCACTGAGGTTGGGTGAGACTACAACTGGAAGTCATGGGTTAAGGGTGAAAGGTGAAAGATGAAATATTTAAGAGGAACACAAGGGGGAACTTCTTCAATCAGAGGACGGTGAAAACGTGGAATGAGCTGCCAGTGGAAGTGGTGGATGAAAGTTCATTTTCAACACTTAAGAGAAATTTGGATAGGTACATGGATGGGAGAAGAGTGGAGGGCTACGGTCCGGGTGATGGGACTAAGCAGATCAATGGTTTGGCACAGAATAGATGGGCTGGAAGATCTGTTTCTCTGTTCTATGCCTCCATTAGCTTTGTCACATGTCCATTGAAACATTCTGTGAAATGCATCGTCTCTGTCAATCTATCACGGAAACCAGCCTCCCCTCTACTGGACACTTTCTGCTGCCCTGGGTGAAGGCAGCCAACATAATCAAAGACCTCACTCTCCACTCCGGGAGTTCAGTCTTTCTTTCAACTCCAATCCTTTTGCAGCGAAGACCAAAGTACTGAGATACCTCCAAACCGCACACAGTCTCTGACCCTTGTCACCAACATCTCCCAGGAGGAAGGGAGATCTTGGTGTGGGGTGTGGGTGGGAGGAAGAGATCACCTTGTAAAGGACTGTGTTGTGTTCACACCTACCACGGTTACAGAGGAGACTGAGTTACAAAGTGATGGAGCAAGTCAGTGGATCTCGCAGCATCTGAGGAAAGGAATTGTCTAACACTTCAGGTTGGAAGCCTGCATCTCTCAGCCACTCTGACTGAACGTCAGCACTCAAAATGAATCCATGATTGCAGAAGTTTAACTAGCATCAACTCTCTCACTACCAACACAGCCAGCCTGAAGGTTCCGTTCGTATTTTGCTTCAGAACATAGAACAGTTCAGTACAGGACAAACTGAACACCTCATGTTTGATGGCTCTGGAGTTTAGAAGAATGAGGGGATCTCATTGAAACCTATCGAATATTGAAAAGTCTAGCTAGAGTAGTTATGAAGAGGATGTCTCCAGTTGTGGGTGAGTCCGGGACCAGAGGGCACAGCCTCAGAATAAAGGACCTCGCTTTAGAACAGAGATGAGGAGGAATTTCTTTTGCCAGAGGGTGGTGAGTCTGTGGAATTCATTGCCATGGATGGCTGTGGAGGACAAGTCATTTGGGATGTTTAAAGTAGAAGCTGATAGGTCTTTGATTTAGTGGGGAGAAAAGGGAGGAGAATGGGGTTAAGAGCGATAATAAATCAGCCATGACTGAAGGGCAGAGAAGACTTGGTGGGTTGAATGGCCTAATTCTGCTTGTATACATATAAAGTACTCCCTTCTGCTCATATCCTCCATTTACTGCACTTTGAATAGTCAGTATGCAGTCTCTTAAATGCCTCTATTGCATCTGCCTCCACCACCATCCCAAGCAATGCATTCCAGGCACCCGCCACTGACCATGTAAAAAAACTTGCCCCTGACATCTCATAGAGTCACAGAGCACTACAACATATTTGGCCCATCTAGTCTGTGCTGAACCATTGAACCTGCCTAGTCCCATCAAACAATATCCAGACCATAGCACTCCATAGCCCTCTCTTCCACGTACTTACCCAAATTTCTCTTACACATTGAAATCAAACACACATTCTGCACTTCTGCTGGCAGCTCTTTCCATACTCTCACCTCCCACTGAGTGAAGTTCCCCTGCAGCTTCCTTTTAAACATTTCACCTTTCACCCTTGACCCATGACCTCTAGTTGTAGTCTCACCCAGCTTCAATGGAAAAGCCTCCTTGTTTTTACCCTATCCATATCCCTCAAAATTTTGTATACCTCTATCAAATCTCCCCTCATTCTCCTACACTTCAAAGAATATGACCATATGTCATTGGAGCAGAATTAGACTACTTGCACCACTGAGTCAGCGCTGCCATTTCATCATGGCTGATCCATTTCCCTTTCAGCCCCAGTCTCCTGTCTTCTTTCAGTATCCCTTCATGCCCTGACTAATCAAGAATCTATAAACCTCTGGCTTAAATATACATAAAGACTTGGCCTCCACAGCCACCTGTGGCAACAAATTCCGCAGATACACCACCCTCTGGCTAAAGATATTCCTACTCATCTCCGTTCTAAAAGGACCTTCCTCTATTCTGAGGTTGTGTCCTCTGGCCTTAGTCTCGCCCACTACAGGAAACATCCTCTGCATATCCATTTTATCAAGGTCCAGAGCCACTAAATGTTCCTCTTACAACAAGCCTTTCAATCCTGGAATCAATTCCGTGAAACTGCTCTGAACTTTCTCCAATGTCAGCACATCCTTTCTTAGATCGGGGGCCCAAAACTGCTCACAATACTCCAAGTGAGGTCTCACCAGTGCTTTATCGTCTCTACATTGCATCCTTGCTTTTATATTCCAGTTTTCTCGAAATGAATGCTGAAATCACATTTGCCTTCCTCATCACAACTCAACCTGCAAGTTAACCTTTAGGGAATCCTGCACAGGGACTTTCACACTCCTTTGTACCTCAGATTTTTGAATATTCTCTCTATTCAGAAAATAGTCCACCCTTTTATTTCATACACTTTCCGACACTGTATTCCATCTGCCACTTCTTTGCCCATTCTCCTAACCTGTCAAGGTCCTTCTACAGTGGTCCCAACACAGAGTCCTGTGAAACACCAGTAGTCACTGGTGTTACAGTAGCCAAACAGAAAAAGCTCCCTTTATTCTCACTATTTGTCTCCTGCCAATCAGCCAATGCTTTATCCATGCTAGTACCTTTCCTGTAATAACATGGGCTCGTAATGTATTAAGCAACCTCATGTGTAGCATCTTGTCAAAGGCCTTCTGAAAATCCAAGGACACAGCATTCACTGATTCTCCTTTGTCTATCCTGCTTGCCTTTTCTTCAAAGAATTCCAACAGATCTTTTAGGCAAGATTTTCCCTTCAGGAAACCGTGCTGACTACGGCAACAGACAATAGACAGTAGGTGCAGGAGTAGGCCATTCGGCCCTTCTAGCCAGCACCCGCCATTCACTGTGATCATGGCTGATCATCCACAATCAGTACCCTGTTCCTGCCCTCTCCCCATATCCCTTGACCCCGCTATCTATAAGAGCTCTATCTAACTCTCTCTTGAATGCATCCAGAGACTTGGCCTCCACTGCCTTCTGGGGCAGAGCATTCCACATATCCACCACTCTCTGGGTGAAAAAGTTTTTCTGCATCTCTGTTCTAAATGGACTACCCCTTATTCTTAAACTGTGGCCTCTAGGTTTGGACTCACCCATCAGCGGGAACATGCTTCCTGCCTCCAGCGTGTCCAATCCCTTAATAATCTTATATGTTTCAATCAGATCCCCTCTCATCCTTCTAAATTCCAGTGTATACAAGCCCAGTCGCTCCAATCTTTCAACATATGACAGTCCCGCCATTCCGGGAATTAACTTTGTGAACCTACGCTGCACTCCCTCAATAGCAAGAATGTCCTTCCTCAAATTTGGAGACCAAAACTGCACACAGTACTCCAGGTGTGGTCTCACCACAGCCCTGTACAGCTGCAGAAGGACCTCTTTACTCCTATACTCAATTCCTCTTGTTATAAAAGCCAGCATGCCATTAGCTTTCTTCACTGCCTGCTGTACCTGCATGCTTGCTTTCATTGACTGATGTACAAGAACACCTAGATCTCGTTGTACTTCCCCTTTTCCTAACTTGACTCCATTTAGATAGTAATCTGCCTTCCTGTTCTTGCCACCAAAGTGGATAACCTCACATTTATCCACATTAAACTGCATCTGCCATACATTTGCCCACTCACCCAACCTGTCCAAGTCACCCTGCATTCTCATAACATCCTCCTGACATTTCACACTGCTACCCAGCTTTGTGTCATCAGCAAATTTGCTAATGTTACTTTTAATCCCTTCATCTAAATCATTAATGTATATTGTAAACAGAGGCGGTCCCAGCACCGAACCTTGCGGTACCCCACTGGTCACAGCCTGCCATTCCGAAAGGGACCCGTTAATCACTACTCTTTGTTTCCTGTCAGCCAGCCAATTTTCAATCCATGTCAGTACTCTGCCCCCAATACCATGTGCCCTAATTTTGCCCACTAATCTCCTATGTGGGACTTTATCAAAAGCTTTCTGGAAGTCCAGGTACACTACATCCACTGGCTCTCCCTTGTCCATTTTCATGGTTACATCCTCAAAAAATTCCAGAAAATTAGTCAAGCACGATTTTCCCTTCATAAATCCATGCTGACTCGGACTGATCCTTCTACTGCTATCCAAATGTGTCGTAATTTCCTCTTTTATAATTGACTCCAGCATCTTTCCCACCACTGACATCAGGCTAACCGGTCTATAATTCCGTTTTCTCTCTCCCTCCTTTCTTGAAAAGTGGGACAACAATAGCCACCCTCCAATCAGCAGGAACTGTTCTTGAATCTATAGAACATTGGAAAATGATTACCAATGCGTCCACGATTTCTAGAGCCACCTCTTTAAGTACCCTGCGATGCAGACCATCAGGTCCCAGGGACTTATCAGCCTTCAGACTCAACAGTCTATCCAACACCTTTTCTTGCCTAATATAAATTTCCTTCAGTTCATCCTTTACCCTAGTGCCTTTGGCCACTATATTATCATTTATATTATATTATACTATTTGGCCTATATTATCATGTGCCAGCAAATACCCGGAGACCACAGCCTTAACAACTGACTCCCACATCTTTCCAGCCAGTGTTCAAACTAACTGGCCTATAATTTCCTTTCATCTGCCTCTCTCCCTTCTTGAAGAGTGCAGTGCCATTTGTAATTTTGCAGTCCTCCGGAGCTAATCTAGAATCAACCGGTTCTTGAAAGATCATTACTATTGTCTCCCCAATCTCTTCAGCCACCTTTTTTAGAAGCCTGGGGTGTATGCCATCTGGTCCGGGTGATTTATCTACCTTCAGACCTTTCAGTTTCCCAAGAACCTTCTCTCTAGTTATGGTAACTTCACACACTTCATGCCAGCTGATAACTGGAACTTCCACCGTGCTAACAGTGTGTTCCACAGTAAATACTGATGCAAAATACTTTTTCAGTTCATTTGCCATTTCATTGTCCCCCATTACACTACCTCTCCAGCATTGTTTTCCAGCAGTCCAATATCCACTCTCACTTCTCCTTTACACTTTACATATCTGAAGAAACTTTTGGTATCCTCTTTAATATTATTGGCTGGCTTACTTTCGAATTCCATCTTTACCTTCTTTATGACTTTTTTAGTTGCCAACTGTTGGTATTTAAAAGGTTCCCAATCCTCTAACTTGCCACTAATTTTTGCTCTATTATATGCCCTTCTCTTTGGTTTATATGTTGGCGTTGACTTCTCTTGTTTGCTATGGTTGTGTCATCTTCCTTTTTGGAAAGTATATATCCTGCGCCTTCCGAATTGCTTCCAGGAATTCCAGCCATTGCTGCTCTGCCATCATTTCTGTCAGTGTTCTTTTCCAACCAATTCTGGTCCTCTCCTCTCTCATGCCTCTGTAGCTTCTCCTTCTCAAACTTCAGGGTCAATTCGATATTATGATCACTTTCTCCTAAGCTCTCTAATCAATTCTGGTTCATTGCACAACACCCAGTCCAGAATAGCTGATCCTCTGGTGGGCTCACCATGAGCTGCTCTAAAAGGCCATCTCATAAGCACTCTAGAAATTCCCCTTCCTGGAATCCAGCACCAACCTGACTTCCCCAGTATGCACGTAACTCCCAGTATACGGAACCTCGTCACTCATCCTACCAATATCATTGGTACCTACATGAACCACGACTTCCGGCTGTTCACTGTCCCACTTAAGAATGCTGAGGACTCAATTGGAGTTATCTTGCTTCCTGGGTGCCTGGGAGGCAACATACCATCTGGGAATCTCATTCTTGCCCACAGAACCTTCTGTCCATTCATCTAGTTAACTAATCCCCATTCACCATGGCGTGCCTCTTCTCCCCCTGTTCTGAGTCTCAGAGGCAGACTCAGTGCCAGAGACCCGATCACTGTAACTCTCTTCTGTTATCTCCCCTGAGAGTATTCAAAGTAATATACCTATTGTTGAGGGGGATGGCCACACTGGCTCTGCATAGGCTCCTTAACCCTTTTCCACTTCCTGATTGTCACCCCATTTCCTGTGTCCTGCAGCTTGGGCATAACTACCTCTCTATAAGTCCTCTCTCAGCCTCCTGAATGATCTGGAGTTCATCTAGTTCCAGCTCCAACTCCTTAACGTGATTTGTTAGAAGCTGCAGCTGGATACACTTCTCGCAGATGCAGTTGTCAGGAACACTGTAAGTATCCATGTCTTCCCACATCACACAAGAGGAGCATTTCACTAGCCCCACTGTCCCTAGCTGAGAAGATACAAAGAGAACGAAATACAATTTGAGCGTTTCTTTCCTTTGCTTTCTCTGGGTGAAGCCTCGAAGAGCTAAAGCTGAAAGATCACCACTCAGATCATGGCTACTGCGCTTGCCCCTCCTTCCTTTAATTTACTCTTACTGATCAATCGCAGTTGCTGAACGGTTGTTGGTCAAAGCTCTATAACACTGCTGCCTTTCATCCTCGGGTGGTGGACCTGATTGAAGTTCCCTCCTCTCCATATTCTCATTGTTCGGATTGGCTGCTGTTCAAAGCTCTATTCCCCTTTTTTCTTATACTCGTCAAGTACCTCATTTGTTCCTCCCTGCCTATACCTGCTATCCACCTCCTTTCTTTTCTTGATCAGCGCCTCAATATCTCTCGAAAACCAAGGTTCCCTGCACTTATCCGTGCCTTTTATTCTGACAGGAGCATACAAACTCTGTACTCTCAAAACCTGCTGTTCTAAATCCCGAGGATGATGGATGGTCTATAATATAAATATATATATAAATAAAAAAGATAACTTTATATATATAAAACCATTATATTATATAACTTATTCCTCAGTTCCACCCATAGTGTCACTTGACCAGTTCTCCAGTCTACCTGACTGAGCACTGCCATGATACTTTCCCTGATTAGTTATGCCACCCCTCCTTTCATCATCTCGCTCTATCTCTTTGAAAACAACAGAGCCCCAGGACATTGAACCACCTGCAACAGTCTCACCTGTGGCTACAATGCCATAATTTCATGTATTGATCCATGCCCTAAGCTCATCCACCTTTCCTACTTGCATTGAAATATTCGCAGCTCAGAACATGACGCCCACCATGTTCAACCTTTCGATTCTTGACTTTATATGTAGGCTTAGCAAGATGTTTCTCCACAACCACTCCACTATTTGTTCTGGCGCTCTGGTCCCCATCCTCCTGTAACTCTAGCTTAAAACCTTCCCGCTAGGATTTTCACACCTCCCCCCTCCCCCCAGTTCAGATGCAAACTGTCCCTTCTGTACAGGTCTTACCTTCTCCGAAAGAGAGCCCAATAATCCAAAAATTTGGAGCCGTTCCTCCTGCACCATCTCCTTAGTCACACTTCAAACTGTATGATCATCTCTCTTTGAAATTACCTTCTCTTATCTTAAAGGTATACTGTCTGATTTCAGACTTTTCAATGCCAGGGGAAAGATACTGTCTGTCTACACTATCTATGCCTCTCATAATCTTATAAACCTCTAAGAGATCTCCCCGCAGCCTCCCCTGCTCCAGAGAAAAAACCCGAGTTTGTCCAACCCTTCTTTGTAGCACATGCCGTCTAATCCAGGCAGGATCCTGGTGAACCTCTTCTGCAGCCTCTCCAAAGCCTTCACACAATGGGGCCTTCTTATGATGGGCCAACCTTTAATATAGTGACCACTGGTGCCTTACTGACCCATCGCTAAGGGTATGGTCACATACAAGCAGAACCAAGTAGGCGCAGTCGAGCATCTACAAGACCAGTAGACATAGGAACAGAATTAGGCCATTCAGCCCATTGAGCCTGCTGGTTTATTATCCCTTTTGACCCCATTCTCCACCCTTCTCCCTGGAACATTTGATGCCGACTAATCAAGAACCTATCAACCTCTATATTAAATATACCCAATGACTTGGCCTCCACAGTCACCTGTGGCAATGAATTCCACAGATTCACCACACTCTGACTAAAGTAATTCCTCCTCAGGCCTGCTCTAAATTGGACATCCATCTATACTGAGGCTGTGCCCTCTTATTCCTGGAATAATTTTCATTAACCTCCTCCAGGCCCTCTGCAATCCCAGCGCATCCTTCGTAGGTGCCAGAGACAGTGGTCCGTACCTGCGGCTCCTCCGAGGGGGTGGTGCACTGTGACATGGCAGACAGTTTTCGGGAGCCATCTTGTTCGCCGATGAGAGCTGGTGGCTCCCACTGTGTGGTCCCTGTGGGAATGTGCCAGTAGTAGGTACCTGACGTGTCGCGCACCCTCATCCAGCCTGCTGGCAAATCCGCATCCGTCTCAAACGAGTTCCGATTCCAAATGGGATCTGAAACACAGTGGGAATAGCCCATCAGTTTGGCTCCCAGAAATACCGAGGAGTGGCAGTGATGGCAGGTTGATGATCAGGGTGAGAACAGATTCCATGGAGTCTGCCTGATGTTCAAAGCTGTAGGTAAAATTTATTTTTGTATTTTTATTATTTATTTAGAGATGCAGCACGGAACAGGCCCTTCTGGCCCAACAAGCTGCACCACCCAGCAACCCTCTGGTTTAATGCCCGCCTAATCACAGGACAATTTACAAGGACCAATTAATTTACTAACAGACACGTCTTTGGACTGTGAGAGGAAACTGGAGCAGCCGGAGGAAAAACATGCATTCCTCAGAAAGGAACATACAAACTTGGTAAAAGAGGATACTGGAATTGAACTCTGAACTCCAATAACCTGAGCTGTGTTAGTGTTACACTACCTTGGCATCCTAGGCATGATAGTTAAACAATTACTTTACCTATTTGGTTATGGAGAACTCCCAGAAAATACAGCTATATAGTATGTAACAAGTTCTGAGAAGGTAGTGGTAGAAAAAGATTCACTTTACTTATCACATGTACATTGAAACACATAGTGAAGCTCGTCAATGGCCAACGCAGTCTGAGGCTGCGCTGGGGGCAACTCACAGGTACCGGTGCCAACAAATCTAACTGATTAGTGGGTTAATTGGTCATTGTAAATTGTCCTGTGATTAAGCTAGGGTTAAAAGGGTGGGATGTTAGTCAGCACGGCTCATTGGACCAGAAGACCGTGTTTCATACTGTATTGCTAAATAAAATAAAATAAAAATAGCCTGCCCACAACTCACTAACCTTAACCTGTACATCTTTGGACTATGGGAGGAAACTGGAGCACTTGGAGGAAACCTACAGTCGTGGGGAGAATGTACAAACACCTTAGACAGCGGCCGGAATTGAACCCAGGTCACTGGTGATGTAAAGCCTTATGCTAACCACTATGCTATTGTGCCGTCCATTTAAAATTAGAAATGGAGAAAGTAATGAGAAATCCCTAGGATGCAATGACCTGCATCGCAGGCTAATGAAGCAGGAGACGGTGGTTGGTTAACAGAGAGAAAATGGAGTGGGAGAAGGAAATGAGTGAGGTACCGCTGAAATAGTTCCCAATACACAATAATAAAAAGATCAAATGTAATATATGCAAGTTTGCAATGCGCACAAAACAAGCTGGCAGTGTGGACTGTGGGTGTGCAAAGGGACATCAGGACTGAGAGCAGGATCAAGCTCAACTGGGAGGCCAGTTTCGGGCAGGGACCTTGGCCATTATCGCTGACGTTTTCAAATGCAACAGTAGAGACAATTTGCGAAAATTATGTAGCCCCCATGGAATCCATTGCTACAGACGGCTGTGGAAGTCAAGTCATTGGGCATATTTAAAGTGGACGCTGATAGGTTGTTGATTGTTGGGGCATCAAAGTTTACAGGGAGAAGGCAGGAGAATGGGGTTGAGACAGACAATAAATCAGCCATATTAGAATGGCGGAACAGACCAGATAGCATTTGCACTGGAACTACCAATAGCTTTCTTTAGCTTTGGAAACGCTAATGTTCTATTATGTACAAAAAGTGATATTACTTAAAGTAAGTAAGGGAATGAAAATGAAATTGCAGGGATCAAACTGTAAAACAGCTAGAAATACTGCAGCAGACCAGCATTTACGATGGACAATGGTGCCAGACAGGATCTCATGAAAACAGTGCCAGGGTGGTGGTAGAGGCAGATATATTACGGACATTTTAAGAGACTCAAAGAAAAATGAAGGATTATGTAGAAGGGATGGACTAGATTGACAATGAAGTAGGTTAAAGGGCTGGAAGAACATTGTGGGCTGAAGGGTCTGTACTGTGCTGTACTGGTTCATGTTCTATGTAACTCAATTGCAGATCACCAAACCGGAAAGTCATGCTGAATAATGTTTAACTTTGAGCTTCCAGAAGTTCAGGAGGGAAACTCCCCAGATTCCTAGTAAACAATCCTGGTTGTGTTGGGGGGGGGGGGGTGCGGGAGGGGTCTGAGGTGTGGGCGTCTCAGTGACACAGCAGGTAGTACTGATAACTTACAGCACCAGAGACTCTGGATCGATACCGTCCGTGTGGAGTTTGCATGTTCCCCCTGTAACCGTACGGGTTTCCCTTGGGTACTCTGGTTTCTTCCCACTTCTCAGATGTAATTAGCTTCTGCAAATTATCCTTAGTGTGGGTAAGAGGCAAAATACATCAATGGGGAGTTGATTTAAAGATTAGATTTATTTGTCACATGTACATTGAAACAGAGTGAAATTCATCATTTATGTTAACAACCAACACAGTCTGAGGATGTGCTGGGGGCAGCTCACAAATATCACCATTGCATGCCCAAAATTTACTAATCCTAACCCAGATGTCTTTGGACTGTGGGACGAAACCAGAGCATCCGGAGGAAATCTACACAGAAGGCACAAACTCCTTACAGACAGTAGCGGGATTTGAACCCTGGGCACTGACTGCTGGTGCACAGAAGTATTACACTAACCACTATGTCACCGTGGCAAGGGCACGTTACAGGGGTGGAGTGAAATAAGGGGAGAGGTATTCAGGCCAGTGGATTGTTCTGCTGGGAGCTAACATGGACCAGAACGGCCAAGTGTCAGAATAATTGACCTCAAAGGTTTATACAATCATGAGAGGTACAGATAAGGTGGATGGTCAGTCTTCTACCCCAGGGTAGGAGAGTCTAAAACTAGAAGGCACAGGTTTAAGGTGAGAGGGGAAATGCGAGAGATCTATAAGGGAGTTGAGGGGTGGGCTATCACCCATAGAGTGGTGGGTTAACGGAACAAGCTGCCAGAGGAATTGTCAGAGGTGGATACAACACTGGTGCTGGACACTACATTACCGATGTTGTGCACTACATGCATTTTGAATGATATTTTCTTAATATATCTGTGGTAATATCTTGTTTTATGAGCTGTGTATGATACATGTTTTGTTGGTACACCCTGGTCTGGTTGCTTGGACAGGTATATTAATAGGAAGGGTTTGCACGGCTTCCCAACCTGTGGTCCTGGAACCCCTCAATTAATGGTAGCATAACAAAGTTGGGAACTCCTGTTTTCAAGGGAAATGGGTCAAAAGAGACAAGAGTCCGCCTGGAACAGGTGGGCCAGTTTTCGTGCTGTGCAGTCTTGAACACACTTCTTCAATGAGAAGATGATCTTGACTTCACAATCTACCTCGTTATGATCTTTCATCTTATTGTTCACTGCACTGCACTTACTCTGAGCTGTTACACTCCATTCTGCATCCATATTTATTTATTTATTTAGAAAGTCAGCGCAGAAGTCTAATGAGTAGGTACAGAGGAGATGTCAGGGGTGAGTTTTTTTTTACTCAGAGAGTAGTGAGTGTGTGGAACGGGCTGCCGGCAACGGTGGTGGAGGCAGATAAGACAGGGTCTTTTAAGAGACTCCTGGATAAGTACATGGAGCTTAGAAAAATAGAGGGCTACGGGTAAGCCTCGTAATTTCTAAGGTAGGGACGTGTTCAGCACAGCTTTGTGGGCCGAAGGACCTGTATTGTGCTGTAGGTTATCTATGTTTCTATGAGCCGCATCACCCAGCAACCCCCTGCTTTAACCCTAGCCTAATTTCAAGAAATTTACAAATATCAATTCATCAACTAACTGCTATGTCTTTGGACTATGATAGGAAACTGGAGCACCTAGAAGAAATCCACAAGCTCACATCTTACAGATGACACCGGAATTGAACTCTGAAATCCGACAGCCTGAGCTGAAATAGAATTGCACAAACTGCTACCAGGATATCCATAGCCCATAAGATATAGGAGCAGAAATAGGCCATTCGGCCCATCGAGTCTGCTCTGCCATTCAATCATGGGCTGATCCAATTCTTCCAGTCATCTCCACTCCCCTGCCTTCTCCCCATAACCCTTTGATGCCCTGGCTAATCAAGAACCTATCTATCTCTGCCTACATGCTCTCCTCAGTGGACTGTGTAATGACCTGATCTGTATGAACAGTATGCACAATAAGCTTTTCACTTACAATAATAAACCAATGCCACATACAACATAATGAAAATCCCTGGGTAAACACCAGTGATCCGGGACTTTAAAAAAAAATGAAATTGAAGGTTATCAGAGAACTCCAGTTTCAATAAACAATTCCATGATCACTGGTGTTTACCTGGAACACAATGACAGCGCAGTACATTGTTAGATCAGCAGAGAATGTGGTGTCTCCCCACACTGTGATAATATAGCACATCATTAGATCAGCAGGGAATGGAACAGCACCCCACACAGTTGATGGTCAAGGATGTGGTTAGATCAGCCGGGAATGGGTTGTCTCCCCACACAGTGATAATACAGGACATCGTTACATCGACAGGGAATGGGGCGTCTCCCCACACAGTGATGACACGGGACATCGTTAGATCAACAGGGAATGGGGCGTCTCCCCACACAGTGATAATACAGGACATTGTTACATCGACAGGGAATGGGGCGTCTCCCCACACAGTGATAATACAGGACATCGTTACATCGACAGGGAATGGGGTGTCTCCCCACACAGTGATGACACGGGACATCGTTACATCGACAGGGAATGGGGTGTCTCCCCACACAGTGATGGTACAGGACATCGTTACATCGACAGGGAATGGGGTGTCTCCCCACACAGTGATGGTACAGGACATCGTTACATCGACAGGGAATGGGGCGTCTCCCCACACAGTGATAATACAGGACATCGTTACATCGACAGGGAATGGGGCGTCTCCCCACACAGTGATGGTACAGGACATCGTTAGATCAACAGGGAATGGGGTGTCTCCCCACACTGTGATAATATAGCACATCATTAGATCAGCAGGGAATGGAACAGCACCCCACACAGTTGATGGTCAAGGATGTGGTTAGATCAGCCGGGAATGGGTTGTCTCCCCACACAGTGATAATACAGGACATCGTTACATCAACAGGGAATGGGGCGTCTCCCCACACAGTGAAGACACGGGACATCGTTACATCGACAGGGAATGGGGTGTCTCCCCACACAGTGATGGTACAGGACATCGTTAGATCGACAGGGAATGGGGTGTCTCCCCACACAGTGATGGTACAGGACATCGTTAGATCAACAGGGAATGGGGTGTCTCCCCACACAGTGATGGTACAGGACATCGTTACATCGACAGGGAATGGGGTGTCTCCCCACACAGTGATGGTACAGGACATCGTTACATCGACAGGGAATGGGGTGTCTCCCCACGCAGTGATGACACGGGACATCGTTACATCGACAGGGAATGGGGTGTCTCCCCACACAGTGATGACACGGGACATCATTACATCGACAGGGAATGGGTTGTCTCCCCACGCAGTGATGACATGGGACATCGTTACATCAACAGGGAATGGGGTGTCTCCCCACACAGTGATGGTACAGGACATTGTTAGATCAACAGGGAATGGGGTGTCTCCCCACACAGTGATGGTACAGGACATCGTTACATCGACAGGGAATGGGGTGTCTCCCCACACAGTGATGACATGGGACATCGTTACATCGACAGGGAATGGGGTGTCTCCCCACGCAATGATGGTACAGGACATCGTTACATCGACAGGGAATGGGGTGTCTCCCCACGCAATGATGGTACAGGACATCGTTACATCGACAGGGAATGGGTTGTCTCCCCACACAGTGATGACATGGGACATCGTTACATCGACAGGGAATGGGGTGTCTCCCCACGCAATGATGGTACAGGACATCGTTACATCGACAGGGAATGGGGTGTCTCCCCACACAGTGATGGTACAGGACATCGTTACATCGACAGGGAATGGGGTGTCTCCCCACACAGTGATGACACAGGACATCGTTACATCGACAGGGAATGGGGTGTCTCCCCACGCAGTGATGACACGGGATATCGTTACATCGACAGGGAATGGGGCGTCTCCCCACACAGTGATGGTACAGGACATCGTTACATCGACAGGGAATGGGGTGTCTCCCCACGCAGTGATGACACGGGACATCGTTACATCGACAGGGAATGGGGTGTCTCCCCACACAGTGATGACACAGGACATCGTTACATCGACAGGGAATGGGGTGTCTCCCCACGCAGTGATGACACGGGACATCGTTACATCGACAGGGAATGGGGTGTCTCCCCACACAGTGATGGTACAGGACATCGCTAGATCAACAGGGAATGGGGTGTCTCCCCACACAGTGATGGTACAGGACTTCGTTACATCGACAGGGAATGGGTTGTCTCCCCACGCAGTGATGACACGGGACATCGTTACATCGACAGGGAATGGGTTGTCTCCCCACACAGTGATGACACGGGACATCGTTACATCGACAGGGAATGGGGTGTCTCCCCACGCAGTGATGACATAGGACATCGTTACATCGACAGGGAATGGGGTGTCTCCCCACACAGTGATGTCACGGGACATCGTTACATCGACAGGGAATGGGGTGTCTCCCCACGCAGTGATGACACGGGACATCGTTACATCGACAGGGAATGGGGTGTCTCCCCACAATGATGATATAGGACATCATTACATCGACAGGGAATGGGGTGTCTCCCCACAATGATGATATAGGACATTGTTAGATCGACAGGGAATGGGGTGCCTCCCCACACAGCGATGGTGAAGGATGTTGTTAAATCAACATCCAGCGGCATGGTTACAGATATAGCCTAAAAGATATTAAGACATAGGAGCAGAATTTAGCATTTAGCCCATCGAGTCTGCTCCGCATTCCATCATGGCTGACTGATTATCCCTCTCAACCCCATTCTTCTGCCTTCTCTTATAACATTTGATACCCTTATTATGAACCTATCAATCTCTGCTTTAAATATACACAGACTTGGCCTCTACAGCCACCTGTAGCAATGAATTCCATAGATTCACCACCATCTAGCTAAAGAAATTCTTCCTCATCTCTGTTCCAAACAGAAATCTCTCTATTCTGAGTCTGTGCCCTCTGCTCCTAGACTCTCCCACTATTGGAAACATCCTGTCCACGTTCACTCTGTCTGGACCTTTCAGATTAAATGAGATCTTCCTTAATTCTTCTAAACCCCAGCCAGTAAATCGAGATCCATCAAATGCTCATCATACATTAACCCTTTCATTCTAGAAATCATTCTCATGGACCTCTTTTCAACCCTCTCTTATACAGAGTATGTGGAAATGGACAGGCAAGAAGCTAGGTTTGTCTGCAAGAGGCCGTAGCAAGCTGCTGGGGTTCCCACCCAGTGGAGTACTTGGTGTCCCACCTGTCCCACCCAGTGGAGTACTTGGTGTCCCACCTGTCCCACCCAGTGGAGTACTTGGTGCAGGTGGGTGCCAGGAGGGTTGCAGGGTAACAGGACCACAAACTGAGGGATTAGATGAGGATTAAATGCAATCAAGCATGGTAGCGTGACACCTTACAGTGGCAACTGTAAGATGGGGTTCAATTCCCACTGCTGCCTGTAAGCAGTTTGTACATTCCCACATTCCAAAGACATACGGGTAAGGTTAGTAAGTTGAGGGCATGCTACGTTGGTGCTGGAAGCACGGTGACACCTGCGGACTGCCCCCAGCACTGTCTTAGTTATTGACGCAAACGACACATTTTACTGTATGTTTTGATGTACATGTGCCAATTAAAGCTAATATTTCCATTGAGATTGGGTGAGACCAAAACGAGAGGTCATAGGTAAGGGTGAGAGTGTATTTAATGTTTGAGGGTAGTTCACTCAGAGGGTGGTGAGAATGTAGAATGAGCTACCAGTGCAAGTGGTGGATGCAGGTTCGATTTCAATACTTAAGAGGAATTTGGAGAAATTTGGATGGGGAGGGTAAGATGGCTTATGGTCCAGGTGTGGGTCAACGGGACTAGGCAGAATAACAGTTTGGCATGGACGAGATGGGTCTAGTCCATTATCAGCTGGTTGTAGCTTCCGCAACCTCCCAGGTTACTGTGCCCAGTACTGCCTGAGCTGTTCCT
Organism: Hemitrygon akajei; assembly: GCF_048418815.1. Classification (NCBI taxonomy): domain Eukaryota; kingdom Metazoa; phylum Chordata; class Chondrichthyes; order Myliobatiformes; family Dasyatidae; genus Hemitrygon; species Hemitrygon akajei. Next base: position 200,214,446 of record NC_133127.1, on the reverse strand, counting down.
TACCAATGTCGTCAGGTGAACTCCAGGACACACTGCCCTGGGACAGACTGGTCCAGCTGGAGTCTTCATCGCTGGCGGCGGTATTCCTCATCCCGAAGAAGAGGCAGGACCCCTTCCTGTCATCGGAGGGGCCCTCCAGGGGAAGGTCCAACCTACTGTGGCCAGCATCTGCTGCTGTTTGCTCCCCATTCGCAGTGAGCTGTCCTCCCGCCTGCACCGGGCAGCTCTCACCATCCCCTCGATGCCGGTAGAGGTGCGAGGACTGCTGAGTGTCCAGGTTCTGGGATGTGCCCTCCAGGGACAACTCCAGCCCCATGTAGTAACTGAGGAAACCGTTGCTCCTGCTGGGGACAGGCTCAGCAAACTTGGCCGGAGACGGTGCCTGTTCCTTGCTCACCGCGTCCCCCTCTTCTCCTCCCTTGTTAGTGATGTTGCGGTTCTGGTCCTGTCTCTCATGCTCTGCTGCCTTGCGCATCTGGTTCCGCCCATCCTTCACCCACTTGGAGTTGGCGTCCGCAGCCAGCCCCATGGCGGCCTGCAGGTCCGTTGATGCGTAAACCTTGCGGCCCTTGGGCTGGCCACAGCGCCTCAGGTCCGCGTTGAGCAGCTCATTGTGGGAGGACCGCAGGTCAAGGGTCAGCGAAGGAGCCATGCAGCCATTCACGTTGACCACGTCGGTCTGGTTTGCCATGGCGGCTGACGAGGTCCCTGGATCACTCTGCGGAACAGAGGAGAACGTTAGGACGGTGTTGCAGAAGGCCGCTCACCCCTCTGATAACGCGGCCTGCGATTTCCCAAAACTGAAGAGAATGGTATAGGAACAAGCCCTTTGACGTAGCTACACATCTCCCTGCACGATCCCCATCCCTTGCAGGAAACTGCAGAGAGATGTGGACACAGCCCAGCGCATCACAGAAACCAGCCTCCCCTCCATGGACTCTGTCTACACTCCTCACTGCCTCAGTAAAGCAGCCAACATAATCAAAACCTCCACCCACCCTGGACTTTCTCTCTTCTCCCATTGGGCACAAGATATAAAACCTTAAAGCACATACTACCAGGCACAAAGATAGCTTCTATCACACTGTTATAAAACTACTTACGTCCCCTGGTACAATAAATTGGACTCTAAACTCACAATCTACCTTGTTTTGACCTTGTATCGTATTGTCTGCCTGCACTGCACTTCCTCTGTAACACTTTATTCTGCATTATGCTATTGCTTTACCTTATTCTACCTCAATACACTGTGTAATCATTTGATCTGTATGAACAGTATGTAAGACAAGCTCTTCACTGTAAACCTGACAATAATAAACCAATTTCAGATTCCATTGCCTGCCTGTTCACATGTCTGTCTAACAGCACCACCATTGCATCTCCTTCCACTACCTCCCTGGAGGCACATTCCACACACCCACTACTCTCCGTGCAGTAAAAACTTTGCCTCATAAAACTTCCCCCCTTACCTTAAAACGATGTCCTGTAGTGGAACACGAGACCAAACATCGCAGGAACAGGCCATTCAGGCCCCACCAGCCCACAGCTGAATACAATGACCATCAACAGCGTTCACTGATCTCCAGATCGGAAAACGGCTGGGAAATCAACCGGAACACTGGCGGCAACCACGGCCTTTGTACACAGCAAGATTTCAACCAACATTTAAATATTCCGGCTTCACCCTCTGCCTCTGCTATGTGATAAAGCTTCTACCTACTGTTTGCAAACAGAAAGTGGAATTAGGTAAGGATTAAGATGAGCGGGTGTTCGATGGCAGTGTGGACTTCCTGTGGTGTACACAAGACTCTCTGCCATCATTGTCAATACTACAGCCTCAACAGTGGCACCACCCCCTGTCAGCGTGAGCACCGACCCACAATCTCATCAGCTTGGTATGGGAACTGACCACAAGACATAGGAGCAGAATGAGGCCATTTGGCCCATCAAGTCTGTTGCATTATTCCTTCATGGCTGATTTATTATCCCTCTCAACCCCATTTTCCTGCCTTCTCCCCTTAACTTTAGATGCCCTGATTAATCAAGAACTATCAACCTCCGCTTTAAATATACTCAATGACTTGACCTCTACAGCTGTATGTGGCAATGAATTCCACAGATTCACTATCCTCTGGTTAAAGAAATTCCGCTTCATCTTGGTTCTAAATGAACGTCCCTCTTATTCCGAGTCTGTGCCCTCTGGTCCCAGACTGCTCCATTTAGGAAACATCCTCTCCACACCCACTCATCTAGACCTTTCTGTGTTTGATAGGTTTCAATGAGATCTCCCCTCATTCTTCGAAATTCCAGCAAGTACAGGCCCTGAGCCAAACACTCCTCAAATTAATTCCCAGGATCATTCTTGTGAACCTTCTTTTGACCTGGGGGAGCGGGTGTTTGCTTCTGATCATGTCTGATGGAGAAAACCTGGAATGATCGGGATACCTGGAAAACTAACAGCTGATCTGATAGTGTAGCGGGAGATGTGCTCTCTAACTAACCCATAATGCCCCATCTTGGAGGGAGTACTGAGTTGTCCAGCTTGAAATGGACAGATGTTCTCTGACCTGCTGACTGTTCACAGCAGGTTTAATTTTTACATCAAATTTCCAGATCACAAGTGTTTGAATCCTCATTCCCTGTACGTGGATTGGCATTGTGTCTGACTTGTGCAGTCCCTGTGCTGGGAGTGACAGGAGAGATGAGGGGAGGTGTTACAGTGCTTAACCCCTTCCGTCCCTGTGCTGGGAGTGACAGGAGAGTTTAGGGGAAGTGTTACAATGCTTAACCCCTTCCGTCCCTGTGCTGGGATTGACAGGAGAGTTTAGGGGAAGTGTTACAATGCTTAACCCATTCTGTCCCTGTGCTGGGATTGTGTGACAGGAGAGTGTAGGGGAAACTTTATTCTCTCTAAAATAAAGCACCAAAAATGAGATTGGAAACTGCCTGGTTTACTCAACTGATCACCCAATCTGGTTGAGACATTAAAGGAGGCGCCATCTTCTCTCTCTCTCTCAGCTGAAGTGATTCAACCCCACAAACACTTTCTCAAAGTGTTACAGAACATTAAAATCAGTTACTGGGGCAGTTATTTACCCTCCATATCTCCAGTTGGCTTTAATCTTGGCAGATGCTTGATTTGTTAAAATGGCTGCCCCAAAGTTCACATCCTGACAGAAGCCACGGTTTGAAATTCATTTTTGAAGAAGGTAGACGCATTATTCTAAACGTGCTGCTGTTCGACAGATACACAGTTTGTTCTTACACAAGTGCCGCCTGTCAGAATGTGACAATTAGACTTTAGTCAGACACTGAATTTGGCAACACAGGCGCGACACCATCCTCTCCCCACCAGCTGCCACGCTCTGCATCAGCAATAGCAAACAGACCTGCTCCTCAGCCCCCTGGCTCCAGGGACGAGTCTCCGCTCCATCTCTCCCTCTCCGACCCCTCACATCAGCCCGGATCCCCGCTCCGGATAGGAAGCTCCAGTTGCTCACACACAAACACGTTCGCAGACACCCCATCCCTCCAGATCAGAGGCGTCAGCTGCCTGCACCTGCTCACTGCTCGCGTTTGTGGGGACTGAGGGCTGCGATGCTGCTCACGGGATCTTACTCCTCCTCATTTGCTCTGGACTGGAGCAATAGGAAAATCCAAGCCCACCCCTCCCTGTGTTGCAGCTAATTCCTTCCCCTCCAAATCGATCGACACCTAACTGCTCAGAACGCATTCAGGTGAGGTTTGGGGGATAGAGATGTGCGGGTGCTGGGGCAGGCTGTGGGAGCGATAGGTGCCAGGGGTCCGAGGGAGGGGAGTGGGTTGCACTGCAGGGCAGGGTTACAGGTACTGCTGGGTTGAAAATGGGAAATGTGGGGGAGGAAGATGGGGAAGGTTGTGTGGGGTCAGAATGGACAGTTGGATGGGGCTGGGGATTTAGAGGAATGAGATGAGGCTGGAGGCTGGGTCCTGAGTGAGAGAGGAGTAGGGAAGGGTCTGCAGTGGAAAGATGGGAAAATTGGACAGGGGTTTGAGGATGGGGCGAGGGCAGAGGTGAGAGTGGTGATAGCCTGAAGAGAAGCAATGAGAGAACTGGAGGGGGAGAAACAGAAGAAAGGGAGAGGGTGGGGTATGAGGAGTTGAAGGGTGGGGAGTTATGGTGGATGGGTGGGGAAGGGGATACAAGGGGGAGGGGAAGGGGGTATGAGGGGGATGATAACGGAATGGGTGACGGGAGACTGAGGAGGGGAAGGAGGATGGGACGGGAGGGGAGGTGGTGAGAGGAGGGGTGAGGGGAGACAGGAGGGGGAAGGACAGGCTGAAGGGAGACAGGGTGAGGGGGTAAAAGAATCGGAGGAAGGGATGAGGAGGAGAAGGAGGAAATAAGGGGAGAGTGACGGAAGGAGTGACAGGAGGAGGGGTATGAGAGGAGGGATGAGGGGAGGGGCAAGGCGAAGATGAGGGGTGGGGAAGCAGATGAGGGAAAGGGGAAGTAGATGAGGGGAAGGGGAAGTAGATGAGGGGAGGGGGAAGTAGATAAGGGGAGGGTGTCGGAGCGATGAAGCTAAGGGGTTAGTGAGTCTGGGGATGGGGAATGACATGATGGGTTGGAGTCTGTGGAGGGGGGAGACGACTCTCCCCACCGGCCTCCTCCTCTTCCCCATCCCCTCTCCCTCCCCCTTTACCTCTCCCTCCACCTCTCTTCCTCTGTGTTTATCTTCGGTCCATCTCCGGACGGACTCGCCTGACGTCAGAGCGTTTCCGGGGTACAGGAAGCGTGTTTCCGTTTTTCGGGAATTCGGGAACATCAGGACACCATGTTGGTGAGGGCGCGCCTGCGCAGTGGGAGAAAGGGAAGCGGGAGCAGGAGAGCGCGGCGGCGGAGGGGGAATAAGTGGGGATGGAGGGAGGAAATTCAAGTTCATTGTCATTCAAACATGTATACCACCAAACGAAACAACATTCTTCCCGATGTAATGTGTAGGTGTCTTCTTGTCCTCCCATAGTTCAAGGACACGCTGTGACCATTGCAAATTGTCGGGTGATTAGGCTGGGTAATAAGTAGGTTGTTAGGCCGCTCCAGCCTGTTCCGCATTGAGTCTCAGTCACTCACTCAACAACACCATGCATATCACGCACACACCGCAAGTAACATATCCCAGAAGGTTAACGTTTAGCATGAGGTGCATTTGGGGCGCAACTTACAAAGTAAACAGTATGCAGTTCGTACGTGATGAGGCCTGGGCGGTGGCAGGAAGTTCAGTGCCTCACTGGGGGAAGAAGCTGTTTCCCATCTTAACAGTTCTTGTCCTAAATACTATGGTACCTCCTGCTTGGTGGTGAAGAGATTGTTGGATGGGTGGGAGAGATCATTGATGATGTTAAGGGCCCAGTGTAGCCAGCACTCTAGATAAATATCTAGTGGGTGGAAGAGACCCTGATCAGTCAGCTGGGCTTCCTGGTAAGATGCCTTGCAATTCCCATATTTGACAATGGTTAGAATGGGTTGGGTGGGGGAGCCTCGCTCACCTCACTCTCCCGTGGAGGGATGGTATTGTGGTATTAGATGTGATTGTCCGTTATGAGCCCTCCCAGAAACTCGGTGCTCCTAGCCCTCCACAGTGGAGCTGCTTATGTGCTCCTCCATGGAGATAGGGAAGGGGAGGATGCAGAGGAAGTGGGTGAGTGAGGGAGGTAATGGGAGGGAGAGATGAAGAGGGAAATTTTAGAGGAGAAATTAGATGTGGGAAGGGAGGAATGGGACAAGGAGAGGTGCACTGAGGAATGGCAGTGAGTTAAATCGAGTGTAGACAGCAAAGGATGAACCTGGTGCTACATGACAATCAGTGTTTCAAACGCAGACAGTTGTGAAGTGCAAAATAAATTCAGAATTGGGGAGCTGGATTTAATTCCGTCAGGCTAACCAGAATGGTAGGTGAGGAGAAGATGGGGGAGGAAAGGGACTTGTTTCATCATCATTGTGTGTAGGCCGGAGATGGGACAGGGGACTGGAGGGAGGAAAGGGACTTGTTTCATTATCATTGCTTAGGGGACTGTGTATGTGTGTAGGCCAGAGATGGGACAGGGGACTGGAGGGAGGAAAGAGACTTGTTTCGTTATCATTGCTTAGGGGACTGTGCATGTGTGTAGGCCAGAGATGGGACAGGGGACTGGGGGGAGGAAAGGGGCTTGTTTCGTTATCATTGCTTAGGGGACTGTGCATGTGTGTAGGCCGATGGGGGAGGAAAGGGACTTGTTTTATCGCTGCTTAGGGGACTGTGTATGTGTGTAGGCCAGAGATGGGACAGGGGACTGGGGGGAGGAAAGGGGCTTGTTTCGTTATCATTGCTTAGGGGACTGTGTATGTGTGTAGGCCAGAGATGGGACAAGGGACTGGGGGGAGGAAAGGGGCTTGTTTCGTTATCATTGCTTAGGGGACTGTGTATGTGTGTAGGCCGATAGGGGAGGAAAGGGACTTGTTTTATCGCTGCTTAGGGGACTGTGTATGTGTGTAGGCCAGAGATGGGACAGGGGACTGGGGGGAGGAAAGGGGCTTGTTTCGTTATCATTGCTTAGGGGACTGTGTATGTGTGTAGGCCGATAGGGGAGGAAAGGGACTTGTTTTATCGCTGCTTAGGGGACTGTGTATGTGTGTAGGCCAGAGATGGGACAGGGGACTGGGGGGAGGAAAGGGGCTTGCTTTACTTACTCTCCCTGCTGCATCTCCTGGGTTGTTGTGTGGACCAGGCCCTCGTGCTGTCGGTGCCTGGTCGCCTGATGCAGCCACCCAGGAGAGAAGACGCTGAGGTGGTGTGGAAAAGAGCAGAGGCACAGCAGCCGTGCCTGAGTCCTTGCTCAGTTGGGCCCAGTGTTCCCTCGTTGGAAGACAAGCTGGATGAGGGCCTCCCATACACCATCAATCGCCAGGCAATGGGCCATGGTTATTTTTTGTGCTTTGTTTTTCTGCTGAGGTAACTATATGTTATTCGTTATTCTGTCTGTCTGTACTGTGATTTGCACTTTGACCCTAGAGGAATCAAGGGGAATAGAATATAAAAGCAGGGAGGTAAGGCTGAGGCTTTATGAGGCACTAGTCAGCCACACTTGAAACATTGTCAACAGTTTTGGGCCCCTATCTCAGAAAGGATGTGTTGTCATTGGAAAGGGTCCAGAGGAGGTTCACAAGGATGATTCCAGGAATGAAGGGGTTAACATATGAGGAGCGTTTGGCAGCTTTGGGCCTGTATTCACTGGAATTTAGAAGAATGTGTGGGGATCTCATTGAAACCTACTGAATGTTGAAAGGACTAGATCGGGTGGAGAGAGTGTTCTCTGTGGTGGGGGTATCCAGATCTAGAGGGCATAGCCTCAAATTTGAGGGGCCATCTTTTAGAACAGAAGTAAGGAGGAATTTTATTTTAGCCAGAGAGCAGTAAATCTGTGGAATGCTCTGGACTGTGGTGGAGGCCAAGTCCGTGGGTATATTTAAGGTGGAAGCTGACCATTTCCTGTTTGGTCAGGTGTCAAAGGATATGGAGAGAAGGCAGGTGTGTGGGATCTGGGATCAGCCACAATGGAATGGTGGAGTAGACGCGAATGGCCTAATTCTACTCCTATGTCTTTTGGCTGTCTTCGTGGATATAGTTGAATAACAATTAAATTTGAATTTGAACCCTGTTGTCAAGATGTGAAATATTTTAGAGAGGTGTCTCCAGTAAGAAATAATTGGGATGGGATAAAAGGGCTTTCAAAGGCTGACTACAGCTAAGTACTCATTTCACAGACACAGGAAGATGACATTTCTCACAGTCAGGCTGACTTCCACTTCACCATCTTCTCCCATCTCGCTTAATCCCCTTGGCAACGTAAGTAACTTCTTCCTCAACATTCAGAGAGTTGGCCTCCTCCACCTTGTGTGGGGGAGAATTCCACAGGTTCTCCTCTCTGGGTGAAGTACTTTCATCTGTTCCTGGCTCTAAATAGCATTCTCAATATCCTGAGGGAGTGATTCCCAGTTCTGTTGTCAGGAACATCCTCCCTGTGTCTCGTTCATGCAGTCCCCGGAGTCCCTCTTTCGTTCTCCTCATTTTGGAGGGGGTGCAGAAGAGGATGATGCTTACATTAGAGGGTATGTGCTATCATGAGAGGTTGGACAAATCTGGGTTGTTTTCTCTGAAGCGGCGGAGGCTGAGGGGAGGTCTGACAGAGGTTTATAAGATTATGAGAGGCATAGACAGATAGTGTCTTATTCCCAGGGTTGAAATGTGTAATACCAGAGGGTGTGCATTTAAGATCAGAGGGGGTAATTTCAAAGGAGATTTCAAAGATTTTTACACAGAGTGGTGGGTGCCTGGAATGTGCTGCTTGGGGTGGTGGTAGAGACAGATACATTAGAGACTTTCCAGAGACAATCAGATAAGCACGTGAATGTGAGGAAAATTGAAGGATATGGATATTGTATAGACAGAAGAGATTAATTTAGTTGTCCATTTGATGACTAATTTAATTGGTTTAGCACAACACTGGGCTGAATGGCCTGTTCCTGTGCTGTACTGGTCTATGTTTTATATCCTGTCACATACACCATGTTTCCCTCCCTTTCTGCATTTCTCCTGCATTAGCTCACACTTCCACGCATTAAATTCCATTTCCATCTTTTCATTTCCTTTAGGCATTTGAAAATTTCGCCATGGATGGTTCCAAGCCCGGCTGTGAAAGGAGGAGGGTTTTGCATGAGGCTAGTAATCCCATCTCGTAAAAACCCAGAGCTACAGAAAAGCCAACCAAAGCTCCAAAGACCCCATCCCTGGTAGTGACAATTTGAAAGACTGGCCCTGGACTGAGGACTCTGGGGTGATGGCCTTAAGTAAGTAAGTAGGCATTTGGAGAAGCATAGTCTGATTAAAGTTCAAAGCAAATTTATGTCATCATGTCCAACCTGAGATTCATTTTCTTGCAAGCATACTCAATAAATTAGAGTGATAACCATAACCGAATCAATGAAAGGTTGTCCAACTAGGGAGTTCAACCAGAGTGCAGAAGATAACAAACTGTGCAAATACAAAAAGAAGAAATGATAATAATAAATAAAGTTTAAAAATATATCTAAAAGATGAGGTGAAGAGTCCTTGTAAGTGAGTCCATAGGTTGTGGGAACAGTTCAGTGATGGGGCAACTGAAGTTATTCCCTTTGGTTTAAGAGCCTGATGGTTGAGGCTCAGAACCTGGAGGTGAGTGTCCTGAGCTTCCTGTAGCTTCCTCCTGATGGCAGCAGTGAGAAGAGAGCATGTTCTAATGATGGGATCCTTGCTGATGGATGATGTTTTCCTGCAACATCATTTCATGTGAATGTGCTCAATGGTTGGGATGGTTTTACCTGTGATGGACTGGGCTCCTCTACTTTTTCTAGTTTTCCATTCAAGGGCATTGGTGTTTCCATAGCAGGCCATGATGTAACCTGTCCACTACTCTCCACTGTACATCTATAGAAGTTTGTCAAAGTCTTAGATGTCGGGCCGAATCTCTGCAAATTCTTAAGGAAGCAGAGAAGCTGCTGTGCTTTCTTCATAATCGCACTTACATGCTGAAATCACAACACTGAGGAATTTAAAGTTGCTGACCCTCTCCACCTCTGATCCTCTGATGAGGATTGGCTCATGGACCTTCGGTTTCCTCACCTGAAGTCAATAATCAGGTCTTTGGACTTGCTGACATTGAGTAAGAGGTTGTTGTAATGACACCATTAAGCCAGACCTCCTATATGCTGATTCATCACCACCTTTGATTTGCCCTATGTCAGTGCTCTCATCAGCAAACTTGAAATTGGCATCGGGGCTATGCTTAGCCTCACAGTCATAAGTGAGTAGAGCAGGGGGCGAAGCACACAGCCTTGTGGTGCACCTGTGCTGATGGAGATTGTGGAGGAGATATTGATGCTGACTGGGATCTGCAGGTGAGGAAATCAAGGATCCAATTGCACAAGGAGGTATTGAGGCCAAGGTCTTGGAGCTTATAGAACATAGAATAATACAGCATAGCATAGTACAGGCTCTTCGGCCCACAATGTTGTGCCGACCCTTAAACCCTGCCTCCCATATATCCTCCCACCTTAAATTCCTCCATATACCTGTCTAGTAGTCTCTTAAATTTCACTATTGATAAGTTTTGAGGGGATGATGGTATTGAATGCTGAACTGTACTCTACCTTATGTATGCATCTTTGCTGTCCAAATGTACCAGGGTTGAGTGAAGAGCCAATGAGATGGCATCTGCTGTGGATCTGTTGCTCAAGTAGGCAAATTGGAGTGGATCTAAATTGCTTCTAAGGCAGGAGTTGATATGTTTCATCACCAACCTGTCAAAACACTTGGTCAGTGTGGATATAAGTGCTGCTGGAGTCATTGAGACAGGTCCCCAGGCTCTTCTTGGGTGCCGGTATTAATGAAGCCTGCTTGAAGCAGGTGGGTACTGCACACTGCTGGTGAGAGAGGTTAAATATCTCAGTGCACACTACAGTCAGTTGATCAACACAGGTCTTTAGAACTTGGCCAGGTAACTATCTGGGCTGGATGCTTTTCATGGATTCACCCTCTTGAAGGCTGCTTGCATGTTGGCCTCAAAGATTGAAATATTAGAATCATCAGGAGATGTGGGAGTCCCTGATGGAGCCTTCATGTTTTGATGGCCAAAGCGAGCACAGATGAGCATTGAGCTCACCTGGAAGCGAAGCCCTGCTCTCGTCCATTTAACTTCATAAGAGGTGATAGTATTCAAACTCTGCCAGAACCGTCACGATCCTTTGTTGATTCAACATTAGTCCCGAATTGCCACTTTGCCCGTGAGTTGGCTTTCCAGAGATCATACCTGGACCTCTTGTAACTTTCTTGGCTAGTCAGCGTTGTGAGGGGCAGGTTGTGCCCCACGAGCCTAGTTCATTATTTCAGGATGTGACAAACCACATTCTTTATCTCTTGGCACCAGAATTGTAGGCTGCCCCCAGCACATTGTTAGGTTTTGTTGGTTGTGAACAGAAACGATGAATTTCACTGAATGTTTCCATGTCCAAGCGATAAATTAATGAATCTTAATCTGTAATTGATGAAGGTCGAGCAGTGGATGTGGGGATATGGATTTTAGTAAGGTGTTCCCCATGATAAGTTCATTCAGAAAGTCAGGAGGCATGGCATCCAGGGAAACCTGGCTGTGTGGATTCAGAATTGGGTTGCCCACAGAGGGCAGAGGGTGGTTGTAGATGGAATGCATTCTGCCTGGAGTTTGGTGACCAGTGGTGCTCCTCGGGGATCTGTTCTGGGACTCCTGCTCCTTCTGGTTTTTGTAAATGACTTGGATGAGGAAATGGAAGGGTGGGTTAGTAAGTTTATCAATGATACACGGTTGGTGGAGTTGTGAGAGGTGTGTAGGACTCTCAGTCCCAGTAACAGTGGTGTTAACTGTTCAGGCTAACAAAATGGCTTCTCTGTATTGTTATAATGAAATGGCTTCTCTGTAATGCTGTAATGGGTTTCTGTGTCTGGTATGTTTGGGTTATGACTTCTGATCAGGGGGGAAAATAACCAATGGAGAATTGTTATGCTATCTTGTATGTGTGAGCTGAGTGGGAGTTCGTGGTCTTTTTCGGGAGGAGAGCGAGGAGGACGGACGTGTGAGCAGTGGACAGCAGTTCCAGAGCGACGGATACTGGACGTTGGCGGTTCAGACGGTGGCCGAAGGCTCGGAAGGTCGTTGTGGATGGAACCAGAGGCGTGAGCTCCAACGTATTAAAATATATTATGTGCACAAACTGATAAATTTATTTATTTGGTGCCTTTATCTGTTTCTACTAACCCATCACCAAGAGATAACTATAAAGTTACAATTATTTACCTGCTTTTGGGTGTATTGTCTGGTATTTGTATTGTGAGCGTGTACTGGGGGAGGGGGGCATTACTCCGTATTTACATCGAAGAATTGCACTATTGGCGGGGGGACGGCGGTTCACCCTAGGCGAATGGGGGCCAACTAGGGGCACAGAGGCTACATTTGTGGGGTTTCTCATCCGGGTTTGAATTTGTCACATACGGGGTAATTCGCCCCAGTTTTAATGAGGGGAGATGGATTCAGATAAGATTGAACTCTGCTGTGAGATCGAGGACGTACCCGTTACGCAGGCCTGCGTATTAAGTGGGGTGGACATGCGTACCTTGGACCAGTGTTAATTCGATGTTTGAGTACGGTCAGAGCTATCGGTAAGGTCAAAATCGTCAGCAGAAAGATCGGTAAAATGGGGGATTTAGACTTTGTGTTAGTGCAGATTGGTGCTGACGTCTCGGTGGTGGGACTGCCACCGTCCCTCGGTGACCTCAGTGACGCGGGGCTATGGGGCGTGCACATTGTCACAGAGGTAGGGTTTGATGGGACACCAGAGGAGTTGCCAGCAGCTGGGGGTGGAGATTTTTAGAGCAGGTCCTATTGTTTTTGAAGGGTGAAGGAAAGGAGTGGCCAGATCATGTGGTGGACCCACTGGGGGTGTCCGATGACGCCCTACCCCTAGTTTACTGTGACATGACTGCTCTGAAGACCACGCAGCTGCCAGAGTTGAGTCCTGGGGAAATTGCAGCTGCTCGGCGAGATGACCCTGGCATTGGCACTATTTGGGCCCCGGTTGAGAAGGGGGACGTGGCCCGGGTGGAGAAGACACAACACGGCTCAGTGTCTCTGTTACTGAGAGAGTGGCCTCGGTTGAGGTTGAAGAACCAAATGTTATACCTAGTAACGTCACCCCCGGACCGACCTCGTAATTGGCAGCTGATCCTGCCTGAGAAGATTCGGAGGGTTGTGATGAAGTCACTGCACGATGACTCTGGGCACTTGGGGGTGGAGAAGATCTATGGGTTGCTCAAGGACTGGTTTTATTGGCCCCGAATGAGGTTGAAGGTCGATGAGTACTACAAGTCCTGCATATGTTGCATACGCTGGAAGATGCTGCCTGTGCAGACTGCTCTGTTGTTGCACTCGTAGAGTGCAGGGCCTTTGGATCTGCTGTGTATGGATTTCCCGGCCATAGAACCCGATAGCAGCAACACAGCGAATGCCTTAGACATCACAGACCATTACACCAGGTATGCTTAAGTGTTCCCCGCCAAGGATCAGAGGGCGACACAGTGGCATGAGTGCTATGGGAGAAGTACTTTGTGCATTATGGCCTTCCCCGGCGGATACATAGTGACCAGGGACAAGACTTCAAGAGTAAGCTCATCTATGAGTTACTGGATATGCTGGGAATTGAGAAATCGAGGACTGTGCCCTATCACCTGCAGTGCGACCCCCAGCTGGGGAGGTTTAATCGGACCTTACTAGACATGCTCTGGATGCTGGAGATCAGCAAAAAGAGTCGATGGAGTCAACATATTGGACATCTGGTTCACTGTTACAACTGTACACGCAATGACGCTACTGGGTATTCACCCTATTCTCTGGTGTTCAGGCGCGAGGCAAGATTGCCCATTGACCTCTGTTTCGGGACAGCCGCGGGTGAAGTGTTGCCGAAGCCTTACTTGAAGTATATGGCTGATACGAAGAAGGAGCTGCAAAGGGCTTATGAGTTGGCTGGGGAGGCAGCCACCAAGCAGGATTGGGGAAATAAGAAGAGGTATGACCAGAAAGTGAAGTTCTCCCAACTCCTGCCGGGAGACCGAGTCCTCATAAGGAATTTGGAATTGCCTGGGAAGCACAAGCTGGCTGATCGCTGGTCAGGCACGCCCTATGTGATGGAGAATCAGTTGCCCAACTTACCGGACTTCAGAGTGCGGCCCGAGGATGGGAAGGGGCCCGTCAAGATTCTCCACCGGAATCATCTGTTGCCTCTGGGGCGAGATGTACAAGTAGAGCGGGAGCCCGAGGTGCCGGCTGCACCGAGTACCAGGACTTTGCGTCCACGCAAGGTGGAGGAAGAGCCCACACTGGGAGAGGCAGGCCTGGGCCCAGCCCCTGTGGGGGATGCTGACTCGGATGAGTGGTACATGCTGCCTTTTGCTGATGCTCCCGTGATGGAGGGGGAGGCTCCTGGCTCTTCCCACACTGGGTTAGACGGGGTAAGTGGGGCTAGTGATGGGCTTCGGGAGTACCACAGGGCATTGGTGGGGAGGATGTGGGGCCTGAGCAAGAGATAGAGGGTTCCGAGGTGCAGAGGGTTTGGGTGACCGCTCACAGGAGGGTTCGCCTCATAGTGTCCATGAGTCTTCTGAAGTGTCCGAACTGGAGGAGTTAGAAGAGGGGGTGCGCAGGTCTGAGAGAAGTAGATGCCCCCCAGATAGGTTGGCCTATGTAGCACTCGGGAAACAGTGCGTGATCTCCACTGTTTTGGGGAGTCATATCACTGCTTTCTGCCCTTGGGTTGGGCTTTGTGCTTTGCAGGAAGGGTTGGCTAATTATCTGAGCGTCATGAGGGCATGACTAAATTTGGTAGGGAGGTGAATGTAGGTCTCTCAGTCTCAGTAAGTGGTGTTCACTGTTCAGGCTAACAAAATGGCTTCTCTGTAATGCTGTAATGGGTTTCTGTGTCTGGTATGTTTGGGTTATGACTACTGATAAGGGGGAAAATAACCAACGGAGAATTGTTATGCAAAAGGTAGTGGATTTGGCCGAGTACATCAGCAGTAAAGCCCTTCCAACCATTGAGCACCTCTACATGAAACGTTGACGAGGAAAGCAGCATCCGTCATCAGAGACCTCACCACCCAGGCCAGGCTGCATTCTCACTGCTGCCATCACGTGGAAGGTACAAGTGCCTCAGGATTCGCAACAGCAGGTTTCTTCCCCTCAATCAACAGACTCTTTACCAAAAGGGAATAGCTACTTTCATTTAAAGACTGTTACATTATTATATTGAGGGTTGTTATTTCATGCTCATTATTTATTGCTATTTATTTATATTTGCATTTGCACTGTTTGTTTACAGTTCCTGATGTTTACAGTTACTGTTCTATAGATTTGCAAAGTATGTCCACAGAAAAAGAATCTCAGGGTTGTATGTGGTGACATGTATGTACTCTGATAATAAATTTTACTTTGAACTTTGATAAGAGGCAGAGATTGAACGGACAGGTGGAAACTTTATACCAGGACTGCAATGGCTAATACAAGGGGGCCTCATTTTAAGGAGATTGGAGGAGACTATTGCCATCGGGCTCGGGAACTGATTGTCTCTGTCGTCAGGCTCATGAACTGATCCCCTCTGCCGCCACATTGAACCACACACACACACACACACACACACACAAACACACACACACACACACACACACACACACACACACACACACACACACACACACACACACACACACACACACACACACACACAATGCTGGAGAAACTCAGCAGGTCAGGCAGCATCAATGAAGAGAATAAACAGTCGGTGTTTTGGGCCGAGACCTAACCCTGATCTACTAAACGATATATCTTTGGAAAGTGGGAAGAAACCGAAGTACCCAGAGAAAACCCACACAGCCATGGGGCGGACGTACAAGCTCCTTACAAAGGATACTGGGAAGGAACTCCAAACGCCTGAATAATGTGCTAACTGTTACGCTAGCATGGTGCCCTAATGTTTATTGATTGATTTAGAGACAGCGCAGTAACAAGTCCTCCCAGTCCAATAAGCCCATGCCGTCCAATTACACCCATCTGCCCAATTATCTACTAGTGGTACATCTTTGGAATGTGGGAGGAAACAAGCACCCAGAGGAAATCCACACGGTCGTGTGAAGAACTCCTCACAGACAGCAGTGGGAATTGAACCCAGAACACTGGTGCTGTAAAGCATTACACTACCGTGCTGCCTGTTCACGTGGACAAGGAACTTCATTGTACCCAGGTGTAGGCGACAATAAACTGATGTGAATCTGGACAACACCAACCACTTTCCCATCCCTCTCTGGTCCCGATCTCGGGCTGATCTGTTACTGGGCCAGATGTGGCTGAATGAGCCCAGTGGGGGTTAGAAATGACAGACAACGACAGCTGTTTGTTCAGGGCTGAATTTATTCAAATAAATCGGTCACAAAGCCGTTGGAATCTCGGTGACCCTGGTGTGAACCAGGGACAGGTCACTCTGGGGTCCTGGATGCTTGTACCGGGCCGGCGTGGAGGGGAACTGTTGCAGATTCAGGACCTATGACAGACACTGTTAGCGATGGTGGGGCAGAGCCCCTCTGTGCGGACAATGCAGAAAGTCGTCCTTGATGCTGTGTGGGTCTGGAGGGCTCTCCCACGCACTCAGCTCAGACGGAGAGTTGTATCGGTAGTACTGGGTGCCAATGAACAGATAGATGCCCCTACGATTGCACATCGCACCGTCCACCTGCGGGTGGCCAATGCGGACCCCGTCACCCAGCACCCTGGGGCTCTGCTTCAGGTCAATAACCCGCATGTGGTTCCCTGCAACAGGTCAGGGAGGGGGTTAGAATTAGGTTCAATATCACTGATATGTCATGACATTTGTGGCAGCAGAACACTGTAGTACATTATCATGAAGACAAAAATGATAATCAGAAATACAGTGTGTATGTGTATATATGTGTGTGTGTGTATGTATGTGTGTGTATATATATATGATAAATAAATGCAGCTAGTAGTGCAAAAAGAGCAAAAAATGATGAGGTTGTGTGTGTGTGGAGTCATTCTCCATTCAGATATTTGATGGTAGAGGGGGAAGAAGCTGTCCTTAAAACTTTGAGTATGTGTCTTCAGGCTCCTGTACCTCCACCCTGATGGTAGAACAAACCAGCTTCTGGTACCTGGCAGAACCTGCATAGCTCATCAGCTGCTCCCCAACCTGCTCACAGCAAGATCCCACCAACAATGTTTCAGGATACCATACACCTGCTGTGGCATCTCAGCATGCAATTGGCCATGTAGAGTGTCCTGGCATTTCATTGGCCTCGTGGGTCATTCTAGCATGCAACTGGCTGCACAGGGCAGTTCAATACACCACAGATCACCTGAGGCAGTTCACCATCCAATCAAATGGTAATATTCTGGTGGCAAATGGTATTCCTTTGTTCAAGAAGGGAATAGGAGATAATGGTAGGAACATTATTAGAAAAAATTCTTAAGTAGTGGGTTAGTGGGTGGTGTTGATCAGCCTTACTGCTTGGGGAAAGCTTGGGGAAACTGTTTTTGAGTCTGGTGGTCCTGGTGTAGATGCTACATGGCCTCCTCCCTGATGGGAGTGAGACAAACATTCAGTGAGCAGGGTGGGTGGGATCCTTCATGATGTTCCTGGCCCTTTTCCAGTAGCTTTCTGTATATGTGTCCTTGATGGTGGGTAGACTGGTGCTGGTGACGTGTGGGGCAGAGACAGGGTATACGAGTTTGATTAGGGATACTCAGCATGGCTTTGTGAGGGGCAGGTTATACCTCACAGGCCTGATTGCATTGTTTGAGGATGTGACAGAGCACATTGATAAAGGCAGAGCAGTGAATGTGGTGTATATACGTTTTAATAAGAAGTTTGATAAGATTCCCCGGGTCACTGATGAAGTGTGGGATCCAGTGGAACTCGGCTGTGTGGATTCAGAATTGGCTTTTGCCCGTAGAAGGTAGAGTAAATCAGAACCCAAATCCAAATCAGAATTGGATTTAATATCACCAGTGTATGTTGTCAAGTTTGTTGTTATGCGGCAGCAGTATAATGCAATACGTAATCATAAAGATGAAAAATTACATAAGAAATGCATATTTAAATAAATGAAATGAGAAGTGCAAAAAGAAAGCAAAATAAGATAAAGAAATGTTGAGATAGCGTTCATGGGTTCATTGGTCATTCAGAAATCTGATGGTGGAGGGAATGAAGATGTTCCTGAAATGCTGAGTCTGTGTGGCTCTAGGCTTCTGAATCTCCCCTCGATAGAAACATAGAAAACCCACAGCACAATACAGGCCCTTAGGCCCACAAAGTTGTGCCTAACACGCCCCTACCTTAGAAATTACTAGGCTTAACCATAGCCCTCTATTTTTCTAAGCTCCATGTACCTATCCAAAAATCTCTTAAAAGACTCTATCGTATCCGCCTCCACCACCATTGCCAGCAGCCACGCACTCACCACTCTCTGAGTAAAAAATTACCCCTGACATCTCTTCTGTACCTACTTCCCAGCACCTTAAACTTGTGCCCTCTTGTGACAACCATTTCAGCCCTGGGAAAAAGCCTCTGACTATCCACACGATCAATGCCTCTCATCATCTTATACGCCTCTATCAGGTCACCTCTCATCAGACTGATGGAAGACTGGTGACCCAGAATTATAGAAGAAATGTTGTAGATGGAGCATGTTCTGCCAGGAGGGTGGTGACCAATGGTGTTTCGCAAGTATCTGTTCTGTACCCCTGCTCTTTGTGACTTGGATGAGGAAGTGGAAGCTAGTCAGTTTGTAGATGACAGAAGATTAATGGACTTGTGGATGGTGTAGAAGGTTGTAGTAGATTCCAATGGAAGTCAAACATGAAGGCATTATACAGGGTTAATGATGGGATTCTTAGCAGTGTGGAGGAGCAGAGGGGTCACGAGGCCACATCCATCGATCCCTCAAAGTTGCCATGCAAATTGATAGGGTGGTTGTGAAGGTGTATGGTGTGTTGGCCTTAATTAGTCGGGGGATTGAGTTAAAGAGCCATGAGGTAATGTTGCAGCTCTGAAACACTCTGGTTTGACCATACTCAGAATATTGTGTTCGGTTCTAGTCACCTCTTTTTAGGAAGGATGTAGAAACTTTGGAGAGAGTGTAGAGGGGATTTACCAGGATGCTGCCTGAATAGGGAGCATGTCTTATGAGAATAGGTAGAATGAGTTAGGGCTTTGCCCTTTGGAGCAAAAGAGAACGAGAGGTGACTTGATAAGAGGTGTCCAAGATGATAAGAGACATAGATTAGGTGGACTGCCAGAGACTTTTTCCCAGGGTGGAATTGGTTAATATGTGGGGCATAGTTTTGAATGTGATTGGAGGAAAGTATAGTGGGGGGGGGGGGGGGGAATGTCAGATGTTGTTTTTTTACGGAGAGTGGTGGGTGTGTGGAACACGCTGCCAGGGGTGGTGGTAGAGGCAGATACATTAGGGACATTTAAGAGACTCTCAGATAGGCATATGGATGATAGAAAAATGGAGGGCTATGTGGGAGGGAAGGGTTAGATTGATGGTGGAGTAGGTTAAAGTGTCAACAGGAAAGCTTCAGTGCCTGGCCTTACCTGTGATGACGTAGAGCAGGGACGTATTTGGGCAGATGAAGGCGGCGTTAACATCAATGCCAGAAATTCCCAGCTCATCACTGACTGGTTTGGGATATCCTTCAATCAGACGGTATCGTGTCTCGGCTTTATAGATGTAGAGCTGCGATCCCTGTGAAGGGAGAAAGAGCGATGTCTGTTAGTGTTGTGTTTTCCACTGACTGGTAATGCAGACCGAAAACACGGACAACACTCACCAACAAACAGTCAGTCTGAAACACTCTTCGACACACAAGGACACCTTTAATAGAAGTGACATGTGGATCTACGTGAGGAAGATCATGGGCATAAGGAGGCAAGTGGGGGAGGAAGTAGTGGACTTCCCTCACCCACTTTCAACAGATATTGCCTCAAAAAGGCAGCATCCATCATTGAGAACCCCCACCATCCGGCCAGGACATGCTCTCCTCTCATATGTCTCATACCAGAGGGCAGGCATTGAAGGTGAGAGGGGATGTGAGGGGTAAGACTTCTACTCCAAGATTGATGGATGCCTGGAATGCACTGCCTGGCATGGTGGCAGAGGCAAATACACTAGAGGCTTTTAAAAAACCATTTGGGTTGGCACATGGATGTAAGGAAGAAGGAGGAATATCGACACAGTGTAGGTAGGAGAGATTAGTGTTTGGGTGTTTTTGATTTGCTTTTTAGCTGGTTCAGTGCAACACTGTGCGCCAAATGGTTTGTTACTGTGCTGTACTGTTCTATGTTCTCAGCATTATCAGGGAAGACGTACAGGAGTCTGAAGATGCACACTTAATATTTCAGGAACTTATTTTTCCCCTCTGCCACTAGATTTCTGAGTGGACAATGAATCCATGTACACTACCTCATTAATTTCTTGCTCTCTTTTTTTGCACCACTGAATTAATTTACTATATATAGATATTTCTTACAATAATTTATACTTTTTACAATTTTTATGTGTACTGCTGCCACAAAAAAACTAATTTCACCACAGTGATGTTAAACCTGATTCTGAGTCAGGTACAGGTACAGTACAGACAAGTTGGGCTGAAGGGCCTGATGGCTCACTGGCTGAAGGAGCCTGCTGGCATCTCAGCCAGGAGCCTCGGGAGGTGTCTGTTTGCATGTACTGGCGCCTGTTGTCTGATCCAGGAGCCCTAGGAGATGAGTTGGACCTCAACTGGACACTCACCTGGATGAAGTACATCTTCTTGTCCCAGCTAAACACTCCGTCCAACTTCCCATGCAGGGACGTCCAACTCGAGTTCAGGGAAAAGGGGTGCCAACCCTCTCGCTTCTTGTCTATCCGGAAGTACCAATTATCTGCATTGTCACCAGAAACAGCGGTTACTTTGGATACGAGTGTCCATCTGAACCCTGCTGTAGTGTCTGATGCTCACTCTGAAAATAGTGACTCGCCTCCCCAGAAACCCAGGAGCCCTTATCTAGCTCCCTCTGGATCCCCTCCCCCTTGTGGCCTACTCAGAGGGCTCCTTCCCACCCTTGTGAATGGTTGGACCTGAAGAACACTATAAGTTGCACTCCAATTCCCCTGGAGTTCAGAAGAATGAGGGTGGATCTCATCGAAACCCATCGAAATTGAAAAGCCCAATTAGAGTGGATATGAAGAGATTGTTTCCTATAGTGGGAGAGTCCCAGAACAGAGGACACAGTTTCAGAATAGAGGGACATCCATTTAGAACAGAGATGAGGAGGAATTCCTCTAGCCAAAGGGTGGTGAATCTGTGGAATTCATTGCCACCGATGGCTGTGGAGGTCAAATTATTGGGTATATTTTAAGCAGAATTGACGTTCTTGATTTGTCAGGGTGTCAAAGGCTACAGAGAGAAGGCAGAAGGATGGGGATGAGAGTGATACTAAATGAGCCAAGATGGAATGGTGGAGCAGAATCGATGGGCTGAATGGCCTATACTGCACTTCGTCTTGTTGTCACTTCCTTGATATAGTGATGTACAGAATGATCTGTGTGGGTGGCAGGCCTGCTGAAGCTTTCCACTCTTAGCAGTGTGGAGGAACAGAGGGGACTTCAGGTCCATGTCATAGATCCCTCAAAGATGTCATGCAACTCGATAGGGTGATTAAGAAGGTGTTTGATGTGTTTGCCTCCTTAAGTCGGGGGAGTGAGGTAATGTTGCAGCTCTCTAAAACTCTGGTTAGACCACACTTGGAATATTGTGTTCAGTTCTGGTCGCCTCATTATAGGAAGGATATGGAAGCTTTCAAGATGGTGCAGGGGAGATTTATCAGCCAGAGACTTTTTCCAAGGGTGGAAATGGCTAACACAAGGGGGCATAGTTTGAAGGTGATTTGAGGAAAGTGTTGGGATGTTAGAGGTAGGTTTTTCACACGGAGAGTGGTGGGTGTGTGGAACATGCTGCCAGGGGTGGTGATAAAGGCGGATACATGAGGAACATTTAAGAGACTCTTAGATAAGCACATGGATGATAGAAAAATGGAGGGCAATGTGGGAGGGAAGGGTTAGATTGATCTTGGAGTAGGTTAAAGGGTTGGCACAACATTGTGGGCTGAAGGGCCTGTATTTTGCTGTAATTTTTTATTTCTTATTTTATGTTATTGAGTGTGGAATAGACCATTCTGGCCCTGGCCATTTGAACCACGCCTCCCTGCAACCCCGCCCACCCCCCTGATTTAATCCTATCCTAATCACAGGACAATTTATAATAACCGATTAACCTCCAGCTGGTACTTGGGTTGTCGGAGGAAGGCAGCACTCACAGACTAAACGTATGGTCATGAGGAAAATGTACAATCTTCTTACAGGCAGCAGTAGGAACTGAACCCAGGTCACCTGTACTGTAAAGCATTGGGCGAAGCACTCCGTAAGTATGCCATCTTATAATGTTCTGTGGCCCGCGATCAGTGGCCTGCGGTCCATGTATCTGGGTACATGAAGCAAAAAGCAACACACAGAGTAAGGGTGATGATAGGTTGTGGGTGGGATGGGGAGTGTGGTGAATCCCTGGAATTCTCTGCCTTCAGACTGTGGAGACTCCATTTCTCTGTGTATTCAAGAAAACAATAGAT
The DNA here is from genome assembly GCF_048418815.1 of Hemitrygon akajei. Classification (NCBI taxonomy): domain Eukaryota; kingdom Metazoa; phylum Chordata; class Chondrichthyes; order Myliobatiformes; family Dasyatidae; genus Hemitrygon; species Hemitrygon akajei. The sequence continues at coordinate 200,192,131 of NC_133127.1, read as the reverse complement.
GGATCTTCAGATAAGGGGAATAAGGTTGATGCAGGAACTGAGCCAGATCAACCACAAGAGGCTGTACAGCCTCCTCCTACGTCTTGCTTGTTTGAACTCACCTCGGAAGGCGTAGACCCTCCCCAGTTCATCCTCGTCGAACTCATCGAAGGAAGCGTTGCTGCAGAGGTTGAAGATTTTCCTGTCAATGGTGGTGTTCTTGCTCCAGTGGCCTGAGGAAGAGAAGATGAGTTCTCTCTTATCATGAGTTCCTATAGACACAAAACAGTGTTCCCTCATGCAACAGCCAATTCCCACGTCCTTGGCCAGAGTATGGTGAGCACCCAGTCTGGCAGGGAGACACGGCCAGAGTGCACACACACTATGGACAAGGACTGAACACCAAAGGAACAACAGGGAGCGGCGAGGTGCTGTGAGAGGGGTCCATAAGCAGAGTGGGAGCTCAAGCCTAGGGATTGGAATCCATAATGAAGGATCTTCACCACCCAGGACGTGCCCTCTTCTCATCACTACCGTGGGTGGGGGAAGGTACAGAAGCCTGAAGACACATACTCAACATTTTAGAAACAAGTTCTTCCCCCGCCATCAAATTCCTGAATGGTCTATGAACACTACCTCACTATTTGCTGTCTTTTAGCACTACTAATTTATACATGCACAATCAGTGGCCACTTTATTAGGTACACTGTACACCTCTCATTAATGCAAATATCTAATCAGCCAATCATGTGGTAGCAACACAATGCGCAAAAGCATGCAGGCATGGCCAAGGGATTCAGTTGTTGTTTAGACCAAACGTCAAAAAGGGGAAGGAATGTGATCTAAGTCACTTTGACTATGGAATGATGGTTGGTGCCAGATGGGGTGGTTTGAGTATCTCACAAACTGTTGATCTACTGGGATTTTCATGCACAACAGTCTCTAGTTTACAGAAATTTGAACATAAAATGAAACAAAGCATCCAGTGAGTTGCAGTTTTGTGAACACAAATGCCTTGTTAATGAGAGAGGTGAGAGAGGATGGTCAGACTAGTTCAGGCCTACAGGAAGGTGACAGTAACCCAAATAACCACGTGCTACAACAGTGGTGCCCAGAAGAGAATCTCTGGCTGCGTGACATGTTGAACCTTGAAGTGGATGGGGTACAGCAGAAGACCACAACAGGTTCCACTCCTGTATCTAGTAAAGTGCCCACTGAGTGTACGTATATATTCTTACTGTAACATAGTATTTTCATGTATTGCACTGTACTGCTGCCACAGAACAACAAATTTCATGACAGGTCAGTGATATTAAACTTGATTCTGAACACAGAGCAAGTTGCTGGAGGAATAGACAGACAGACAGACATACTTTATTGATCCCGAGGGAAATTGGGTTTTGTTACAGCCGCACCAACCAAGAATAGTGAAGAAATATAGCAATATAAAACTATAAATAATTAAATAATAATAAATTAATCATGCCAAGTGGAAATAAGTCCAGGACCAGCCTATTGGCTCATACAATGATACAATGGATAGGACAGCATCTGTGGAGGCAAAGCGGTGTGTAGACAATTCCGATTGGGACCTGCATCAGTACTGGGAACCATAAGATATAGGAGAAAAATGATGCCATTTGGCTCATCGAGTCTGCTCTGCCGTTTCATCATGGCTGATCCAGTTCTCTCTCAGCCCCATTCTCCTGCTTTCTCCCCACAATTTTGCACACCCTGACTGATCAAGAATCTATCAAGCTCTGCCTTAAATACACCCAATCAGTTGGCCTCACAGCTGCCTGTGGTAACAAATTCCACAGATTCACCATCCTTTAGCTGCAGAAATTCCTCATCTCCATTCTAAATGGACACCCCTCTATTCTGAGCACAAAAATACAACTGCAGATGCTGTGGATCAAAGAATACGAACACAATGCTGGAAGAACTCAGCAGGTCAGGCAGCATCCGTGAGAAAAGAGTAGCCAACGTTTCGGGTCGAGACCCTTCATCAGGATGATTCCATGGTTGGCACAACATTGTGGATTGAAGGGTCTGTAATGTGCTGTAGATTTCTATGTTCACCGCTCTCTGGCTAAATAAATACTTTCTCATCTCCATTCTAAAAGGACATCCCTCTATTCTCAGGCTGTCTCCTCTTGTCTGGGACTCTACCACATAGGAAACATCCCCTCCATATCCACTCTATCAAGGCCTTTCAATATTTGATTGGTGTCAATGAGAACCTCCCCATTTCTTCTAGATTCTAGTGAATACAGGCCTAGAGCCATCAAACAGTCTTTATACGACAAGCCATCCAATCCTGGAATCATTTTCATGAATCTCCTTTGGTAATTGGCCCAAAACTGCTCACAATGCTCCGCAAGAGAGGCCTCACCAGTGCTTTAGAAATTCTCAACATTACATCCTTGTTTTTATATTCTAATCCTCTTGAAATGAATGGGAATGTCACATTTGCCTTCCTCACCATAGACTCTTTCCTGTAACACCATGGGCTTGTAACTTGTTAAGCAGCCTCATGTGTGGCACCTTGTCAAAGTCCTTCTGAAAATCCAAATACACAACATCAACCAATTGTCTTGTTTATCCTGCCTGTTATTTCTTCGAAGAATTTCAACAGGTTTGTCTGGCGAGATTTACCCTTGAGGAAATCATGCTGAAAACAGTCTATTTTAATTTATGCCTCCAAGTAACCTGAAACCTCTTGCTTAGTAATAGACTCCAACATCTCCACAACCACTGAGGTTAGACTAACTGGCCTATAGTTTCCTTTCATGTGCCTCTCATCCGCTTCTCTTGAAGAATGGAATGGCATTTTCAATTTTCCAGCCTTCTGGAACTAATCCAGAATCTAGCGATTCTTGAAAGATCATTACTAATAACTCCACAGTCTCTTCAGCTACCTCTTTCAGAATCCTGGGGTGTACACCATCTGGTCCAATTGACCTATCTACCTTCAGATCTTTCAGTTTCCCAAGAACCTTCCCTGTAGTAATGGTATCTTCCTACACTTAAAAGACCCCTGACACCTAGAATTTCCACCATACTGATAGTGTCTTCCACAGTGAAGACTGATGCAAAATACTTATTCAGTTCATTTCCTTGTCCCCCATTACTACCTCTCCAGCATTGTTTTCTATCCATACGGTATTGACTCTTTCCTCTCGTTTACACTTTATGTATCTGAAGAAACTTTGATTCCTCTTTAATATTATTGAATAGCTTAATTTTGTATTCCATCTTTACTTGCTTAGTGACTTTTTTAGTTACCAACTGCTTGTTTTTAAAAGCTTCCCAATCCTCTAACTTTTTGCTCTTTAATATGCCCTCTGTTTTCCTTTTATGTCAGCTTTGACTTCTCTTGGTAACCATTGTTGTGTTATCTTGCTTTTAGAATACTTCCTCCTTTTTGGGATGTATAGAGAATAGACAATAGGTGCAGGAGTAGGTCATTCGGCCCTTCCAGCCAGCACCACCATTCACTGTGATCATGGCTGATCATCCACAATTAGTACCCCGTTCCTACCTTCTCCTCATATCCCTTGACTCCACTATCTTTAAGAGCTCTATCTAACTCTTTCTTGAAACCATCCAGAGAATTGGCCTCCACTGCCTTCTGATGCAGAGCATTCCACAGATCCACAACTCTCTGGGTGAAAAAGTTTTTCCTCAACTCCGTTCTAAATGGCCTACCCCTTATTCTTAAACTGTGTCCTCTGGTCTGGACTCCCCCAACATCGGGAACATGTTTTCTGCCTCTAGCGTGTCCAATCCCTTAATAATCTTATATGTTTCAATCAGATCCCCTCTCATCCTTCTAAATTCCAGTGTATTCAAGCCCAGTCACTCCAATCTTTCAACACATGACAGTCCCACCATCCCGAGAGTTAACCTCGTGAAACTACACTCCACTCCCTCAATAGCAAGAATGTCCTTCCTCAAATTTGGAGACCAAAACTGCATACAATACTCCAGATGTGGTCTCACCAGGGCTCTGAACAACTGCAGAAGGACCTCTTTGCTCCTATACTCAGCTCCCCTTGATATGAAGGTCAACATGTCATTAGCTTTCTTCACTGCCTGCTGTACCTGCATGCTTACTTTCAGTGACTGATGAACAAGGACACCTAGATCTTGTTGTACTTCCCCTTTTCCTAACTTGACGCTATTCAGATAGTAATCTGCCTTCCTGTTCTTGCCACCAAAGTGATTAACCTCACATTTATCCACATTAAACTGTATCTGCCATGCATCTGCCCACTCATCCAACCTGTCCGTCGCCCTGCATTCTCATAACATCCTCCTCATATTTCACACTGCCACCCAGCTTTGTGTCATCTGCAAATTTGCTAATGTTACTTTTAATCCCTTCATGTAAATCATTAATGTATATTGTAAATAGTTGTGGTCCCAGCACCGAGCCTTGCGGTACCCCACTAGTCACTGCCTGCCATTCTGAAAGGGACCCGTTAATCCCTACTCTTTGTTTCCTGTCTGCCAACCAATTTTCTATCCATGTCAGTACCCTACCCCCAATACCATGTGCTCTAATTTTGCCCACTAATCTCCTATGTGGGACCTTATCTAAGGCTTTCTGAAAGTCCAGGTACACTACATCCATTGGCTCTCCCTTGTCCATTTTCCTAGTTATATCCTCAAAGAATTCCAGAAGATTAGTCAAGCATGATTTCCCCTTCATAGATTCATGCTGACTCAGACCGATCCTGTTACTGCAATCCAAATATGCCGCTATAATTGACTCCAGCATCTTCTCCACCACTGATGTCAGGATAACTGGTCTATAATTCTGTTTCCTCTCTCCCTCCTTTCTTAAAAAGTGGGATAACATTAGCTACCCTCCAATCCACAGGAACTGATCCTATAGAACATTGGAAAATGATTACCAATGTGTCCACGATTTCTAGAGCCACCTCCTTAAGTACCCTGGGATGCAGACGATCAGGCTCTGGGGATTTATCAGCCTTCAGTCCCATCAGTCTATCCAACACCATTTTGTGCCTAATGTGAATTTCCTTCAGTTCTTCCATTACCCTAGGTCCTCAAGCCATTATTACATTTGGGAGATTGTTTGTGTCTTCCCTAGTGAAGACAGATCCAAAGTACCTGTTCAACTCGTTTGCCATTTCCTTGTTCCCCATAATCATCTGTTTCTGTCTTCAAGGGCCCAACTTTGGTCTTAACTAATTTTTTCCTCTTCACATACCTAAAGAAGCTTTTACTATCCTCCTTTATATTCTTGGCTAGCTTACCTTCGCACCTCATCTTTTCTCCCCGTATTGCCTTTTTAGTTATCTTCTGTTGCTCTTTAAAAGTTTCCCAGTCCTCTGGCCTCCCGCTCATCTTTGCTATGTTATACTTATTTATTTTTATACTGTCCTTGACTTCCCTTGTCAGCCACGGTTGCCCCTTACTCCCCTCAGAGTCTTTCTTCTTCTTTGGAATGAACTGATCCTGCACCTTCTGTATTATTCTCAGAAATACCTGCCATTATTGTTCCACTGTCATCCCTGCTAGAGTATCTTTCCAGTCAGCTTTGGCCAGCTCCTCCCTCATGGCTCCACAGTCCCCTTTGTTCAACGGTAATACTGATACTTCCAATTTTCCCTTCTCCCTCTCAAATTGTAGATTAAAACTTATCATATTATGGTCAATACCTCCTAATAGCTCCTTTACCTCGAGTTCCCTGATCAAATCCGGTTCATTACACAACACTAAATCCAGAATTGCCTTCTCCCTGGTAGGCTCCAGTACAAGCTGCTCTAAGAATCCATCTCGGAGGCACTCCACAAACTCCCTTTCTTGGGGTCCAGTACCAACCTGATTTTCCCAGTCTACCTGCATGTTGAAGTCCCCCATAACAACCGTAGCATTACCTTTGTGACATGCCAATTTTAACTCTTGATTCAACTTGCACCCTATATCCAGGCTACTATTTGGGGGCCTGTAGGTAACTCCCATAAGGGTCTTTTTGCCCTTACAATTTCTCAGTTCTATCCATACTGTCCATATAGATATCCATATAGATAGTGTAATATTGCACAACACCCAATCCAGAATAGCTGATCCCTTAGTGCGCTCAACCACGAGCTGCTCGAAAGAGCCATCTCATAGGCATTCTATAAATTGGACGTAAAGTTCCCAACTATAATCTTCTTTCAGACGTTATTCAGTGATGCCCACAGCATACATGTCAATCTCTAATTGTGCTACAAGATCAACAATCTGTGCATTCAAATATGACACCTTTAGTCCTGTATTCATCACCCTTTTGATTTTGTTCCCCTTTATAAGTTGCAGCTCATCCTGTTGACTGCAATTTTGCCCTAACGTCAGCCTCTCCTTGCCAGCTGTTTCATTACACATGCCCTCTGTTTGTAAACCAACTGGCCATCCTCAGCCCCATCATCCCACTTCCTATCCCCCTGCCAAATTGGTTCAAACCCTCCCTAACAGCTCTAGCAAACCTCTTTGCAAGGATATTTGTCCCCCTTGGAACATTTCAGGCTAGTGGGGGACCTGGAGAGTGCGTGCAGAGTGGAGAAGGTACAGAGAGCAAGTGCCTGTAGAATTGCGGGGTATAGACAGCAAGCAGGTTGGGTGGGACTACAACCAGAGGTCATAGGTTAAGAGTGAAAGGGTAAAGTTTAAGGGGAACATGAGGGGAACTTCTTCACTCAGAGGGTGAGAGTGTGGAATGAGCTGCCAGCAGGAGTTGTGGATGTGGGTTCAATTTCAGGGCAAGATAAATAGTTTGAAACAGTCTAGATAGGCTGAATGGCCTGTTTCTGTGCTGAAGTGTTCAATGACTATGAATGTTTTGGAGTGATGGGGTTGTTGGAAAGTGAAAAGCAGAGAGATCTGAACTCTCTATCCACCTCTGAGGGCCGGAATTCCAAGAAACAAGAACAGGACACTCACCTCGGCCTTCACACTTCATGAAGTAATCCCGGATGTCCTTCGGGTATCCCGGAGGAACTTCCCCTGTGCTGGGGTTGAAACGAGTGAAGGTTGTTCCTTTGAAGCAGTAATATCTGTCAATCCATCGCATCATGGTTGAACATCCATGGACTCCTTGCCAATTCCTTGCTTTCAATGCTTTGGTGCTCAGGTCCAGTACGTACATGGTGTCTCCTGCAAAGACAGAAGAGATGGTTTGAAAGTCTTGCTTACTGCCAGATGCTCACGTCCTCAGGGGCATTGGAAACCTTACTTCAATGACTTACTTAGAAGAATGAGAGGAGATCTTATAGAAACATATAAAATTATGAAAGAGATCAATAAGGTAGAGGAAGGAAAGTTGTTTCCACTGGTAACTGAGACTAGAACTAGGGGGCATAGCCACAAGATTCGGGGGAGTATATTTAAGATGGAGATGAGAAGGAACTACTTGTCCCAAAGTGTGGTGAATCTGTGGAATTCTCATCCCATTGAAGCAGTGGAGGCTACCACAGTAAAAATATTTAAGACAAGTTTGGTTAGATTTTTGCATAGTAGAGGAATTTAGGGTTATGGGGAAAAGGCAGGTAGTGGAGATGAGTCCATGGCCAGATCAGCCATGATCTTATTGAATGGCGGGGCAGGCTCGATGGGCCGATGGCCGACTCCTGCTCCTATTTCTTATGTTCTTATGTTTACTTAAAAAGAACAAATTTCATGACAAATGCAGTGATATCAAACATAATTTTGATTGTGATTCTGATTCTGATTCTAACAGCATCAGATTTATCTACAGTGCAGAACAGACCCTTCCAGCCCAGCAACCTGCTCCGCTCCGCACAGCAACCCACTGATTTAACACCAGCCTCCTCTCAGGCTAATTTACAATGACCAATTAACATAATCCGTAGGATGGACATGATTGTTGTGTGTGGGTAACACGGATTGTGTGTGGTGAGTGGACCGTGTGAGGGACAGACATGATTATTGGGAGTGAAACACAGATTGTGCATGGGAGATTGGACTTTGTGAGGGACAGACGTGATCCACGTGTGTGTGATACACAGATTGTGTGGGGAGTGGATTGTGTGAGTACAGATGTGATCCACGTCAGTGTGATACACAGATTGTGTGGGGAGTGAATTGTGTGAGTACAGACGTGATCCACGTGTGTGGAACATAGATTGTGTGGGGAGTGGACCGCATGAGGGACAGACGTGATCCACGTGTGTGTGATACACAGATTGTGTGGGGAGTGGACCGCGTGAGTACAGACGTGATCTACGTGTGTGTGATACACAGATTGTGTGGGGAGTGGACTGTGTGAGTACAGACGTGGTCCACGTGTGTGATACACAGATTGTGTGGGGAGTGGACCGCATGAGTACAGACGTGATCTACGTGTGTGATACACAGATTGTGTGGGGAGTGGACCGTGTGAGGGACAGACGTGATCCACGTGTGTGTGATACACAGATTGTGTGGGGAGTGGACCGTGTGAGGGACAGACGTGGTCCACGTGTGTGTGATACACAGATTGTGTGGGGAGTGGACCGTGTGAGGGACAGACGTGGTCCACGTGTGTGTGATACACAGATTGTGTGGGGAGTGGACCGTGTGAGGGACAGACGTGGTCCACGTGTGTGTGATACACAGATTGTGTGGGGAGTGGACCGTGTGAGGGACAGACGTGGTCCACGTGTGTGTGATACACAGATTGTGTGGGGAGTGCACTGTGTAAGTACAGACGTGATCCAAGTGTGTGTGATACAAAGATTGTGTGGGGAGTGGACCGTGTGAGTACAGGCGTGGTCCACGTGTGTTGAACGCGGGATCTCCTGATCCTCTGATCTTTGATGGAAACATTACGGAAGAGAGCAGCAAGAAGCTGAAATTTCACCTTTGGAAAACAGAACGGAGTTCTTCATGCAGTCTCCCTGGAGACACTCCATTGCTCCACCAAGGTTGTCCGGAACTCCCGGGAATTTGTCACGGATCAGGAATTTGCCTTCCAGAGTGTTGCCCAGATACTGCCAGACATGTTCCCCCTGGGGATTGGAATGTGCAGTGGTTCAGACCGATGACACAGTTGAGAGGGTCAGGCCTGCCTCGCCCTCCCATCAACCCCATTCTACATGTCACAGTAACCAACTCCCTTACACCAGATTGAGTCTGTGACCAGCCCAGGCCCAGATCTCTGACCAGAACCAGTTAATGCGACAACCAAACCACTGTGGGCATCCACACTCACCCCTCCCCACCCAGCACCACCGCCCTTCTCATCCCTCGAGATTGAACAGATTAGCTTTGTGACGTGTCTGAAACACTGGCTCACCTGATTAGCTTTATAGACATTGGGTATATTTAAAGTAGGCGTTGATAGGTTCTTGTTTAGTCAGGGTGTCAAAAATTGCAGAGAGAAGGCAGGAGAACGGTGTTGGGAGGGATTATAAATCAGCCATGATGGAATGGTGGAACAGACTCGATGGGCCGACTGGCTGAATTCTGCTCCAATATCATATGCTCTTACGTACACTGAATCGTGCAGTGAAATGTGTCATTTGCGCCAACGACCAGCACAGAACGAGGATGTTCTGGGGACACGCCACTAGTCTGCCATGCTTCCGGTGCTAACGTAGCATCCCAACACTCACTAACCCTAACCGTATATCTTGGAATGTGGGAGCAACCCGGAACACCTGGAGGAGACGCACACGGTCACAGGGAGAACGTAGAAACTCCTTCCGGACAGCGGCAGGAATTGAAGCCGGATCGCGATTGGTGGCGCTGTAAAGCGTTGCGCTAACTGCTATGCTAGTGACCATTGCTCTCATCTCCCCCACCTGTTCCTGCTCTTGCAGCGTCTGAGACCCTCAACATCGACATTGCCTCAGCAGGGCTGGCAAACCTATGGTATTCGCGCCCAAGATGGCGTGTGCAAATGTTCTGTCAAAACACAGTATGTAGTGCCATCCCCACCCCCCCACCCAGAATAAAAAGTTACATCAAGGTGATCTCTCCAGCCCAAAGAAGCAGCAAGTGATTTTTTTACAGCCTGAGAGCGTGAGATGTTTTCACAAGGAACATCACACGCTGTCTTGGTGTCGGTGAAATGGTTGTGAGAACAGGTGAAGTTAGATAATAGGGAGAACACAGAACATCACAGCGTAGTACAGCCCCTTTATCCCACCATGTTGTGCCGACCTTTTAACCTATTCAAAGATCAATCGAACCCTTCCCTCTCACATAACCCTGCATTTTTCTATTATCCATATGCCTATCTAAGATTTTCTTAAATGTCCCTAATGTACTTGCCTCTACCACCACCCCTGGCAGTGTGTTCCACACACCCACCACTCTCTATGTAAAAAAAACCTATCTCTGACATCCTCCCTACACATTCGTCCAATCACCTTAAGATTACAGTATGACCCTTAGTATTAGTCATTTCCACCCTGGGAAAAAGTCTCTGACTGCTCACTCTATCTATGCCTCTTGTCATCTTGTACACCTGTGTCAAGTCACCTTTCATCCTCCTTCGCTCCAAAGAGAAAAGCCATAGTTAGCCCAACCTATCTATTAGAATATTTTTAGAAGATTGTTGTGTCTGGGCACAAGCTCTAAGCAAGGCTCAGCACTCCTGTCAGTGGACCACAAGTTATGGATTAGGCCATTCAGCCTATCGAATCTGCTCCATTGTGGCTGAATTTCTTATCAACCCCATTTTTCCACCTTCTCTCCATAAAAGAAACGTAAAGAACCCACAGGACAATAAAGGCCCTTTGGCCCACAATGCTGTGTGGAACATGTACTTACTTTAGAAATTACCTAGGATTACTAAATTACTTGTACTCTTCCAGGTTGAAGAAGAGGGCGGGGAACATCATAAAGGACTCCTCCCATCCTGCGCACGGACTGTTTGATCTGCTTCCGTCTGGTAGGTGCTTCAGATCCCTCCAGACTAAGACTAATAGGCACTGGAGAAGTTTTTTCCCTACTGCGGTCACTTTGCTGAACAGTTAACTGCCGGTTAACTGTCGGCTAACTATTACTTGGATTGCACTACCTGTATGTATAATCTATATTTTCATTTATATTTATCAATATTATTGTTATGAGCAGAGAGACAACATCTGCCGGAAGTAAATTCCTTGTATGTGCATAGGTACTTGGCGATTAAAGTCTGATTCTGATTCTGATTACCCAGAGCCCTCTGTTCTTCTAAGCTCCATGTACCTGTCCAGGAGTCTCTTAAAAGACCCTATCGTATCCACCTCCACCACTGTCGCTGGCAGCCCATTCCACACTCTCACCACTCTCTGTGTAAAAAAACTTACCCCTGGCATCTCCTCTGTACCTACTTCCATATGACATATAACCATATAACAATTACAGCAGGGAAACAGGCCATCTCGGCCCTTCTAGTCCGTGCCGAACACTTACTCTCACCTAGTCCCACCGACCTGCACTCAGCCCATTACCCTCCATTCCGTTCCTGTCCATACCTATCGATTTTACTTTAAATGACAATACTGAACCTGCCTCTACCACTTCTACTGGAAGCTCATTCCACACAGCTACCACTCTCTGAGTAAAGAAGTTCCCCCTCGTATTACCCTTAAACTTTTGCCCCCTAACTCTCAACTCATGTCCTCTTGTTTGAATCTCCCCTACTCTCAATGGAAAAAGCCTATCCATGTCAACTCTATCTATCCCCCACATAATTGTAAATACCTCTATCAAGACCCCTCAACCTTCTATGCTCCAAAGTTTAAAGACCTAACTTGTTCAACCTTATTCTGTAACCTAGGTGCTGAAACCCAGGTAACATTCTAGTAAATCTTCTCTGTACTCTCTCTATTTTGCTGACATCTTTCTTATAATTCGGTGACCAGAACTGTACACAATACTCCAAATTTGGCCTCACCATTGCCTTGTACAATTTTAACATTACATCACAACTCCTATACTCAATGCTCTGATTTATAAAGGCCAGCATACCAAAAGCTTTCTTCACCACCCTATCCACATGAGATTCCACCTTCATGGAACTATGCACCATTATTCCTAGATCATTCTGTTCTAGTGCATTCTTCAATGCCCTACCATTTACCATGTATGTCCTATTTTGATTATTCCTACCAAAATGTAGCACCTCACACTTATCAGCATTAAACTCCATCTGCCATCTTTCAGCCCACTCTTCTAACTGGCCTAAATCTCTCTGCAAGCTTTGAAAACCTACTTAAGGTTTTCAAGCACCTTAAAACTGTGCCCTCTCTTGTTGACCATTCCAGCCCTGGGAAAAAGCCTCTGACTATCCACACAATCAATGCCTCTCAGCATCTTATACACCTCTATCAGGTCACCTCTCATCCTCTGTCGCTCCAAGGAGAAAAGGCCGAGTTCACTCAACCTATTCTCATAAGGCACATTCCCCAATCCAGGCAACATCCTTGTAAATCTCCTCTGCACCCTTTCTATGGTTTCCACATCCTTCCTGTAGTGAGGTGACCAGAACTGAGCACAGTACTCCAAGTGAGGTCTGACCAGGGTCCTATATAGCTGCAACATTACCTCTCAGCTCCTAAACTCAACCCCACAATTGATGAAGGCCAATGTACCGTATGCCTTCTTAACCATAGAGCCAACCTGCGTACCAGCTTTGAGTGTCCTGTGAACTCGGACCCCAAGATCCCTCTGATCCTCCACACTGCCAAGAGTCTTGCCATTAATACTATACTGGCATTGTAATAGTCCTACCAAAATGAACGACCTCACACTTATCTGGGTTGAACTCCATCTGCCACTTCTCAGCCCAGTTTTGCATCCTATCAATGTCCCACTGTAACCTCTGACAGCCCTCCACACTATCCACAACACTCCCAACCTTTGTGTCACCAACCTCGATGCAGAATGTAACCCGTCTACAACCACTCTTTGCCTTCTGTGGGCAAGCCAGTTCTGGATCCACAAAGCAATGTCCCCTTGGATCCCATGCCTCCTTACTTTCTCAATAAGCCTTCCATGGGGTACCTTGTCAAATGCCTTGCTGAAATCCATATACACTACATTTACTACTCTACCTTCATCAACATGTTTAGCCACATCCTGAAAACATTCAATCAGGCTCGTAAGACACAACCTGCCTTTGACAAAGCCATGCTGACTATTCCTAATCATATTATGCCTCTCCAAATCTAAATAAATCTTGCCTCTCAAGATCTTTAACATCAACTTTACCAACCACTGAAATAAGATTCACTGATCTATAATTTCCTGGGCTATCTCTCCTCCCTTTCTTGAATAAGGAAACAACATCTGTAACCCTCCAATCCTACGGAACCTTTCCTGTCCCCATTGATGATGTCAAGAACATCATCAGAGACTCAGCAATCTCTTCTCTCTTTAGCTCCCCACTCTTACCAGTAAAGAACTATCAATTCCTGTCCTAAGTACACCCAATGACTTGGCGTTTGTAGAAACAAGTTCCATGGGACACCTCCCTCCCACAGACCAGTGACTTGGGACCTCCTCTGTCCAGTAACAGTGACACTTCCCCCAACCTCTCTGACTGATGGCCACGGGACCCCACCCCGGTGAATAATGGGACCCACCTTGAAAAAGAAGGTCCTGTTGTGATGATCTGGGTGGTTGGAGTCGTGCATGCGGAAGGCAGCATCGAGATGAGTGGGCAGCTGCTGCCAGATGCTGTGGATGAGCTGTGGTTGCCCCCGGAACCCCCGCCACACAAACGCATCTGTCAGATGGAAAGTGCCATCAGTAACCATATCAGCATAGCATAGCAGTAACACCATGAAGGATCCTGGACTGTTTGACCCACTCCCATCAGGGAGGAGGCTACGTCACATCCACACCAGGACCACCAGATTCAAAAACTGTTATTTTCTCCAAGCAGCAAGGCTGATCAACGCCTCCACCCACTATCCCACCCCTCCACACCCCCAACCACCACTACTTTTTCATTTCCTGTCAGTCACCTTGTGTACAGACACTCCTGTGCCCAGCGTCACTTTATGGACATACAATCAATCAGTGTATATAAGCTATTTTATGTATTTATATTTAATGTGTATTATTATTGTTTTCTTTATCTTATTGTGGTTTTTTTGTGCTGTGTCAGATCTGGAACATCAATTATTTCATTCTCCTTTACACTTGTGTACTGGAAAGACAGTAAACAATGTTCAAAGTTAAGAGCCTTGAATCTGAATCAAAGAGGAATGTTTAGTTGTCTATTTGATTATTAATTTATTTGGGGCAGCACCACATTGTGGGCTGAAGGGCCTGTTCCTATGCTGTACTGCAGCCTCACTGACACTGGGTCTCACTCCTTTGACCCTGAATCAATTCAGAGACACCCCTCCCTCGTCAATCAACTGGAGATGCCTCGGAGAAGGGCAGATGCTCTCAGAACTGCAACGCTGAGCTGGGGGAAGGGGTTTGCAGTCTTTCAGTGGATGTGAGGCTGAAGGAAGACTCACGTCCTTCCTAAAGAGTGTTGGGGAGGCAGATGTTTCCTCTAATAACCCAGCTGTTGCAGCCAATATCCCTAATCCCAATTCGTGATTCCTCCCACAGACAGACATACTTTATTGATCCCGAGGGAAATTGGGTTTCGTTACAGTCGCACCAACCAAGAATAGTGTAGAAATATAGAAATATAAAACCATAAATAATTAAATAATAATGTTAATTGTGCCAAGTCGAAATAAGTCCAGGACCAGCCTATTGGCTCAGGGTGTCTGACACTCCGAGGGAGGAGTTGTAAAGTTTGATGGCCACAGGCAGGAATGACTTCCTATGACGCTCAGTGTTGCATCTCGGTGGAATGAGTCTCTGGCTGAAAGAAGACTGAAAGAAGTCCGCCATTGGTTGGTGGGTGTTTGAACTCATCACCATCTCCGCCCCTCCCCCCACTCTGCTCCCTTCCCCTTGTTAGAGAATCACCCCACTACCACCCTCAAGGCCTCTGTTGCTCGGGGTCGACCATAGGTATGGCGTCCTAGCAAGCCAGGGTTGTATGATATGGAGAGCAAACTGTTGCCCATGCAGCATTTCACTCCTCTCCACACAGCTGATGAATCGAAAGGAATGGCAGAGAGTTATAAAGTTTGGCTTCAGCGGCATCGTAGGAGAAGCCAGCCAGCGTTGGGTGCAATGAAGGACTTCAGCTCTGCATTATTCCTCCCCCATGAATGGGTTTAGCTGCAAAGCAGCAGAGGTTTGAGATCAATTTTTCTTCTCCTAGATGAGTAGCCAAAGGTTGATGATGAGCCCCACAAACACCCAGAAATGTAAACACCTTCTGGCCATAAGACCACAAAACAGGAGCAAAATCAGCCATCTGGCCCATTGAGTCTGCTCCACAATTCAATCATGGCTGATCCTCCTCCTCAACCCCAGTTCCCGGCCTCCTCCCCATAACCTTTGATGAAATGTCCAATCAAGAACCTATCAACCTCTGCCTTAAATACACCCTCCACAGCTGCATGGGGCAACAAATTCCACAAATTCACCACCTTTGGCTAAAGAAATTTCTTTTCAACTCTGTTCTGAAAGGGCGCTCCTATATCCTGAGGCTGTGCCTGCTTGTCCTAGACTCTCCCACCATGGGAAACATCTTTTCCACATCTACTCTGGTCCTTTCAATATTCAAAAGGTTTCTAAGAGATACCCCCTCATCCTTCTGAATTCGAGCGAGTACAGACCCTGAGCCATCAAACGCTCCTCGTATGATAACCCTTTCATTCCTGGAATAATCCTTGTGAACCTTCTCTGGAACCTCTTCAATGCCAGCACATCTTTGCTAAGATGAGACGCCCAAAACTGTTCACAATACTTAAGGTGAGGCCTCACCAGTGCCTTATAAAGCCTCAGCATCACATCCCTGCTCTTGTATTCCAGACCACTTGAAATGAATACTAACATGGCATTTGCCTTCCTCACCACCAACTCAACCTGTAAGTTAACCTTCAGAGTGTTCTGCACAGGACTCCCAAGTCCCTCTGCATCACAGATTCCTGGATTTTCTCCCCGTTTAGAAAATAGTTCACACATTTATTTCTACTACCAAAGTACATGACCATGCATTTTACAACATTGTATTTCATTTGCTAATTTCTTGCCCATTCTCCTAATCTGTCTAAGTCCTTCTGCATCCTACCTGTTTCCTCAACACTACCTGCCCCTCCACCAATCCTTGTATCACCTGCAAACTTGGCAACAAAGCCATCTATTCCATCATCTAAATCATTGATATACAGCATAAAAGGAAGTGGTGCCAAGCCTGACCCCTGCGGAACCCCACCAGTCACTGAGCCAACCAGAAAAGGATCCTTTTATTCCCACTCTCTGCCTCCTACCAATCAGCCAATGCTCTAACCATGTTGGTAACTTTCCTGTAATACCATGGACTCTTAACTTGGTCAGCAGCCTCATGTGTGGCACCTTGTCAAAGTCCTTCTGAAAGTCCAAATATACAATGTCATCTACATCCCCTTATCTATCCTACTTGTAATCTTCTCAAAGAATTCAAACAGGTTCATCCGGCAGGATGTTCCCTGAAGGAAACCATGCTGATTTTGTCCTATCTCATCCTGTGTCACCAAGTACTCCGTCACCTCATCCTTATCAATTGATTACAACATCTTCCCAACCACTGAGGTCAGGCTAACTGGTCTATAATTTAATTTCTGCTTCCTTCCTCCTTTCTTAAAGAGTGGAGTAACATTTGCAATTTTCCAATCCTCTGGCGCCATGCTAGAGTTCTGTGAGTTTTGAAAGATCATTTCTAATGCCACCACAATCTCTAACACTGCCTCTTTCAGAACCCTAGAGTGCAGTTCCTCTGGTCCGGGTGACTTGTATACCATTCGGTCTTTCAGCTTTTTGAGCACCATCTCTCTTATAACAGTAACTGCACCCACTCCTCTTCCTTCACACACTATAACATCAGTCATACTGCCAGTCTGTTTCCACAGTGAAGACTGAAGCAAAATACTCATTTAATTCATCAGCCATCTACTTGTCCCCCATTATTATTTCTCCTGCCTCATTTTCTAGTGGTCCTATATCCACTCTCATTTCGCTTTTATTTTTAACATATTTGAAAATACTTTTACTATCAACTTTGATATTATTTGCCAGCTTGCTTTCATAGTTCATCTTTCCTTTCTAATGATTGTTTTACTTGCTCTCTGTAGGTATTTAAAAACTCCCCAATCTTCTATCTTCCCACTAATTTTTGCTTTGTTGTAGGCCCTTTCTTTTGCTTTTACAATAACTTTGACTTCCCTCGTCAGCCAGTTGTACTATTTTACCATTTGAGTATTTCTTCATTTGTGAAATACACATGTACTGCATCTTCCTCATTTCCCCCAGAAACATACGCCATTGCTGCTCTGCTGTCATCCCTGCCAGCAGCTCCTTCCAATTTACTTTGGCCAACTCCTCTCTCATACCACTGTAATTTCCCTTACTCCACTGAAATACTGCTATGTCAGACTTTACTTTCTCCCTATCAGATTTTAAGTTGAACACAATCATGTTGTGATCACAGGTTCCTAAGAGTTCTTTTACCTTAAGCTTCCTTATTGCCACTAGTTCATTAAATAACACCCAATCCAGTATAGCTGATCCCCTGGTAGAGTCAATGACAAACTGCTGTAAAAAGCTAACTCTTAGAATTCAACAAACTCTCTTGAGATCCATTTCCAACCTGATTTTCCCAATTGACCTGCATGTTAAAATCTCCCATGACTACCATAACATTGTCCTTTTGACTTGCCTTTTCTATTTCCTGTTGTAACCTGTGGTTCACCTCCCAGCCACTGTTGGGAGGCCTGTATATAATTGCCATCAACGTCCTTTTACCCTTGCAGTTTCTCAACTCAACCCACAAGGGTTCAACATCTTCTGATTCTATGTTACATCTTTCTACTGATTTGATGCCATTCTTTACCAATAGAGCCACACCCCCCCCTACCTACCTTCCTATCCCTTCGATATAATTTGTCAGACAAGATGTGGTAGACCAAGAGCAGAACCACCAACCTCACCTCACAGCTACCCAAAGCTCCCAATCAATTATTTTATTGTTCATTTTGAGGTACAGCATGGTCCAGGCCCTTCCAGCTCAACGAGACTGCACTACCTAATTACCCTACTAACCTGGATGTCTTTGGAATGTGGGAGGAAACCAGAGCACCCAGAGGAAACCCACGCAGTCACGGGGAGAACGTACAAACTCCTAGCAGATAGTTGTGGGAATTGAACCTGGGTTGCTGGTACTGTAATTCATTACACCACTGTGCTGCCCCCAAGCAGGGGCTCTGAGCCAATCTATCGCAGGTAGCAGATCCTGGGGGAAGGGAGGGGAATGGGGGGGGGGGGTGAGGTAATATCATTCCGTCTTACCCCTGAAATAGTAAGGAGTTCCGTGATCATCTAAAGTGATTGCATTGAATCCAAGTCCGTCACATCGGTCGGGTGGACCTGGAAAACACAAACACCTTCCTGAGCAGTGTTCCTTGTACAGAAGGTCCAGATGTCCACACTCACTCCTTCGCCACAGTCATCTTCATCACCATCTGAGCATTGGGGTGCATGGGTGTCCTGGGAGGGGTATCTCCTGTAGTGAAGGGGCTCGTTGTGTCCATTGTGGGGCAGCTCACTCATCTTTGGTCCCAAACACTTAACTCTTTCCTGTGGCTCCAAGTAGCTGTCTGCATGCCACACCGCCATACATCACTTCGACGGGCATGCTAAACCAGGTGAGATAGGGACTTGCCTGTCCTGGCATGAGGGCTCAGCTCCAGTAGACTTGCTGGATGAGGGAATTGATGGCCAGGTTTGTGGCCAGGTTTGTGGATGATACGAAGCTAGGTGGAGTGGCAGCTAGTGTTCAAGAAACTGAAGGACGTAGACAGATTGGGGGGAATGGGTGACAAAGTGGGGAATGGAATAAAGAATAAAGGGATGGACTATTTTCTAAACAGGGAGAAATTCAAAACTCAGAGATGCAAAAGGACTTGGGAGACCTCATGTAGGATTCCCTAAAGGTTAACTTGCTAGGTAGAAAGCTGAGAAGCAGCACCTCCGGAGTAGAAATTTCTGGATTGCTGCCTGTGCCACACACCAGTGAGGGTAGAAACAGGATCATTTAGCAAATTAATGCGTGCTTGAGAAGTTGGTGCAGGGAGCAGGGCTTCAGGTTCTTGGATCATTGGGATCTCTTCTCTTTAGAACAGAGGTAAGGAGGATTTTTTTTTAGCCAGAGAGTAGTGAATCTATGGAATGCTCTGCCACAGACTGCGGTGGAGGCCAAGTCCATGGGTATACTTAAGGTGGAAGTTGACCATTTCCTGATTGGTCA
Organism: Hemitrygon akajei; assembly: GCF_048418815.1. Lineage (NCBI taxonomy): Eukaryota > Metazoa > Chordata > Chondrichthyes > Myliobatiformes > Dasyatidae > Hemitrygon > Hemitrygon akajei. The sequence continues at coordinate 200,172,780 of NC_133127.1, read as the reverse complement.
GGGCATCAAAGGATATGACAAGAAGGCAGGTGTATGGTGTTGAGTGGGATCAGCCATGATGGGACGGTGGAGCAGACTTGATGGGCTGAATGGCCTGGTTCTGCTCCAATATATCTTATGGTCTTCTGGGGGAGTATGACCTGTTCAAAAGTGACAGGTTGATCCTGAACCCAAGGAGAACCAATATTCTCGTGGGCAGGTTTATTAGAACTATTGGGAGAAGGTTTGAACTAATTTGACAGGGGGGGCAGTTCCCAGAGTGAAGGGACTCAGGATGGTAAAAAAAAAAAAGCAAAGATACCATGCAGTCAGATTGTCAGGAAGGGTAGGCAGATGATGGGATAAAATTACAGCCAGCTGGGTGAGTATCAGTGCATTAGTGATGCAGGATCAAAAAGGGTAGCAAATACAGTACTCAAAGTGTTAGATCCCAATGCACGGAGTATAAGAAATAAGGTGGATGATCTTGTTACACTGTTACAGATCATCAAGTATGATGTTGTGACCGTTACTGAATTTGGCTGAAGGATGGTTATAGTTGGGAGCTGAGTGTCCAAGGTTACACATTATATCTTAGGGATAGGAAGGTAGGCAGAGAGGGAGGTGTGGGTCTGTTGGTAAACAACTGTATCTATTCAGTAGAAGATTGTAACATAGGACCAGAAGATGTTGAGTCCTTGTGGGTTGAGTTAAGAAACTGCAAGGGTAAAAGGACCCTAATGGCAGTTATATACAGGCCTCCCAACAGTAGTTGGTATGTGGTATGAGAGAGAAGTTGGCCAAAGTAAATTGGAAGGAGCTGCTGGCAGGAATGTCAGCAGAGCAGCAATGGTGTGAGATTTTAGGAAAAATGAAAACATGCAGGATAGATGTATTCCAAAATTGAAGAAACACTCAAATGGTAAAATAGTGCAACCATGGCTGACAAAGGAAGTCAAAGCTAATGTAAAAGCACAAGAAAGGGAAAATTAGTGGTAAGACAGAGGATTGGGCAGCTTTAAAAACCCTACCGAGAGCAACTAAAAGAATCATTAGGAGTGAAAAGATGAAATATGAAAGCAAGCTAGCAAACAATATCAAAGTGGGTAGTAAAAGCTTCTGCACGGAAAAAAATAGAGAGATGAGGGAGGCTAAAGGACCGCTAGAAAATGAGACCGGAGAAATAACGATGGCCGATGAACTAAATGAGTACTTTGCATCAGTCTATACTGTAGAAGGCACTAGAATTGTGCCAGATGTTGAAGGGTGTGAGGGAAGAGAAGTGAGTGCAGTTACTACTACAAGGGAGAAGGTGCTCAAAAAGCTGAAAGACCTAAGGGTATATAAGTCACCCAGACCAGGTGAACTGCACCCTAGGGTTCTGAAAGAGGTAGCGGTAGAGACTGTGTTGGTATTAGTAAAGATCTTTCAAAAATTTTTGGACTCTGGCATGATGCCAGACGATTGGAAAATTGTGAATGTCACTCCACTCTTTAAGGAGTAAGGCAGCAGAAAGCAAGTTATAGATGAGTTAGCCTGACCTCAGTGGTTGGGAAGATATTGGAGTCAATTGTTAAGGATGAAGTTATGGACTACTTGGTGACATGGGACAAGATAGGACAAAGTCAGCATGGTTTTTTTTAAGGGAAAATGTTGCCTGATGAACCTTTGAGTTGGAATTCCTTGAGGAAATCACATGTAGGATAGATAAAGCAGATGCAGTGGATGTTGTATATTTAGACTTTCAGAAGGTTTTGACAAGGTGCCACACATGAGGTTGCTTACCAAGTTAAGAGCCTATGGTATTACAGGAAAGTTACTGGCATGGTTGGAACATCGGCTGATTGTTTGGAGGCAGCGAGTGGGAATAAAAGGATCCTTTTCTGGTTGGCTACCAGTGACTAGTGGTGTTCCTTAAAGGTTGGTATTGGGACCACTTCTTCTAATGCTGTATATCAATGATTTGGATGATGGAATAGATGGCATGTTGCCAAATTTGCAGATGATATGAAGATTGGTGGAGGGGCAGGTAGTGTTGAGGAAACAGGTAGGTTGTAGAAGGTCTTAGAGAGATTAGGAGAATGGGCAAGGAAGTGGCAAATGAAATTCAATGTTTGAAAATGCATGGTCATGCACTTTGGTAGTAGAAATAAATGTGCGGAATATTTTCTAAACGGGGAGAAAATCTAGGAATCTAAGAGGCAAAGGGACCTTGTGCAGAACACCCTAAAATTTAACTTGCAGGGCTCACTGGAATTTAGAAAGATGAGAGGGAATATTATTGAATTCTTTTGAATTTTGATAGGCCTAGATAGAGTAGATATGGAAAGAATGTTTCCCATGGTAGCGGTGTCTAGAACAAGAGGGCACAGCACCAGGATAGAGGGATGTCCTTTTAAAACAGCAATGTGGAGAAATTTCTTTAGCCAAAGGGTGGTGAATTTGTAGAATTATTACCATGTCCAACTGTGGAGGCCAGGTCGTTGGGTATATTTAAGTCAGAGCTTGATAGGTTCTAGATTGGCCACAGCATCAAAGGTTATGGGGAGAAGGCTGGGGAGTGGGATTGAGGAGGAGAAAATGAAATCAGCCATGATGGAATGGTGGAGCAGACTCGATGGGCCAAATGTCCTAATTCTGCTCCTATGTCTTATGGTCTAAAAGATGTGCTGGCTTTGGAGAGGGTCCAGAGGAGATGCAAGAATGATCCTTGGAATGAAAGGTTTAACATATGAGGAGCGTTTGATGGTTCTGGGCCTGCACTCACTGGAGTTTAGAAGAATAAGGGGAGATCTCATTGAAACCTATCAAATATTGAAAGGCCTAGATAGAGTGGATATGGATAAGATGTCTCTATGGGGCGGAGCAATCTAGGACCAGAGAGCACAGCCTCAGAATTGAAGGACATCCATTAGAACTGAGATGAGGAGGAATTTCTTTAGCCAGAGTGTGGTGAATCTTTGGAATCCATTGTGAAAAACGGTTGTGCAGGACGTCATTGGGTACATTTAAAGTGCAGCTTGATAGTTCCTTGATTCATCAAGGCATCAGAGGTTACAGGGAGAAGGCAAGAGAATGAGGTTGGGAGGGAAAATGAATCAACCGTGAAGGAATGGCAGAGCAGACACGATGAGCTGAATGGCTCCTCTGTCTTACGGTATTATCTACAGTGGGGTCTAACGGCCACGGTCATTCAGACATCTTGAAAGCCGGGCATGATCTGGGTGATGGATGCTTCCTTTTTGAGACATTGCGTTTTGAAGATGTCCTTGATGCAGAGAGGGGAAGAGAGTGAAAGAGGGAGGGAGAAAGGTATGGAGAGAGGGAGGGGGTGGGGGAGACAGAGGCGGGAAGGAGAAGGGGGAGAGGAGGGAGAAGGAGAGGGAGAGGAGGAGTAAGAGGAGAGGGTGAGTGAGAGGGTAGAGGGAGGGACAGAATGAGAGAGAGAGGGGTGGGGGAGAGAGAGTGGAGGAGTTTGGGCAGGGAAGGAGACAACAGTGGGAAGGGAATAGCTGGGAAGGGCAGGATATCGAGGAGGAGAGGGGATGAACAAGTCAGGAGCAGAGATGGGGTGTAGGTAAAGGAAGGAAAATATAGAAACATAGAAAATAGGTGCAGGAGTAGGCCATTCGGCCCTTCGAGCCTGCACCGTCATTCAGTATGATCATGGCTGATCATCTAACTCAGAACCCTGTACCTGCTTTCTCTCCATACCCCCTGATCCCTTTAGCCACAAGGGCCATATCTAACTTCCTCTTAAGTATAGCCAATGAACTGGCCTCAATTGTTTCCTGTGGCAGAGAATTCCACAGATTCACCACTCTCTGTGTGAAGAAGTTTTTCCTCTTCTCGGTCCTAAAAGGCTTCCCCTTTATTCTTAAACTGTGACCCCTCGTTCTGGACTTCCTCAACTTCGGAAACAATCTTACTGCATCTAGCCTGTCCAATCCCTTTAGAATTTTATACGTTTCAATAAGATCCCCCCACAATCTTCTAAATTCCAGTGAGTATAAGCCTAGTCGATCCAGTCTTTCTTCATATGAAAGTCCTGCCATCCCAGGAATCAATCTGGTGAACCTTCTTTGTACTCCTTCTATGGCAAGAATGTCTTTCCTCAAATTAGGGGACCAAAACTGCACACAATACTCTAGGAGCGATCTCACTAAGGCCTTGTACAACAGCAGTAGAACCTCCCTGCTCCTGTACTCAAATCCTTTTGCTATGAATGCCAACATACCATTTGCCTTTTTCACCGCCTACTGTACCTGCATGCCCACCTTCAATGACTGGTGTACAATGACACCCAGGTCTCGGTGCACCTCCCCTTTTCCTAATCGGCCACCATTCAGATAATAATGTTTTCCTGTTCTTGCCACCAAAGTGGATAACCTCACACTTATCCACATTAAATTGCATCTGCCATGAATTTGCCCACTCACCTAACCTATCCAAGCCACCCTGCATCCTCTTAGCATCCTCCTCACAGCTAACACCGCCGCCCAGCTTCGTGTCATCCGCAAACTTGGAGATGCTGCATTTAATTCCCTCGTCTAAATCATTAATATATATTGTAAACAACTGGGGTCCCAGCACTGAGCCTTGCAGTACCCCACTAGTCACTGCCTGCCATTCTGAAAAGGTCCCATTTACTCCCACTCTTTGCTTCCTGTCTGCCAACCAATTCTCTATCAACATCAATACCATACCCCCAATACCGTGCGCTTTAAGTTTGCACACTAATCTCCTGTGTCGGACCTTGTCAAGAGCCTTTTGAAAATCTAAATATACCACATCCACTGGCTCTCCCCTATCCACTCTGCTAGTTACATCTTCAAAAAATTCTATAAGATTCGTCAGACATGATCTTCCTTTCACAAATCCATGCCTACTTTGTCTGATGATTTCACCTCTTTCCAAATGTGCTGTTATCACATCTTTGATAACCAACTCTAGCATTTTCCCCACCACCGATGTCAGACTTACCGGTCTATAATTCCCCAGTTTTTCTCTCCCTCCTTTTTTAAAAAGTGGGGTTACATTAGCCACCCTCCAATCCTCAGGAACTAATCTAGAATCTAAGGAGTTTTGAAAAATTATCACTAATGCATCCACTATTTCTTGGGCTACTTCCTTAAGCATTCTGGGAAGCAGACCATCTGGCCCTGGGGATTTTTCTGCCTTTAATCCCTTCAATTTACCTAACACCACTTCCCTACTAACATGTATTTCCCTCAGTTCCTCCATCTCACTAGACCCTCGGTCCCCTACTATTTCTGGAAGATTATTGATGTCCTCCTTAGTGAAGACAGAACCAAAGTTGTTATTCAATTGGTCTGCCATGTCCTTGTTCCCTATGATCAATTCACCTGTTTCTGACTGTAAGGGACCTACATTTGTCTTGACCAATCTTTTTCTTTTCACATATCGATAAAAGCTTTTACAGTCAGTTTTTATGTTCCGTGCCAGCTTTCTCTCATAATCTTTTTTCCCTTTCCTAATTAAGCCCTTTGTCCTCCTCTGCTGGTCTCTGAATTTCTCCCAGTCCTCAGGTGTGCTGCTTTTTTTTGCTAATTTATATGTTTCTTCTTTGGACTTGATACTATCCCTAATTTCCCTTGTCAGCCATGGAAATGAGTGGGGGAGTGGACGGTGGGGGGAGTGGATGGTGATGGAGGGAGTGGACGGCGGAGGGAGTGGACTGTGGGGGGAGTGGATGGTGGAGGTAGTGGACGGCGGGGGGAGTGGATGGTGGGGGGAGTGGATGGCGGAGGTAGTGGACAGCGGGGGGAGTGGATGGTGGGGGGAGTGGATGGCGGAGGTAGTGGACAGCGGGGGGAGTGGATAGTGATGGAGGGAGTGGACGGCAGAGAGAGTGGACGGTGGGGGGAGTGGATGGCGGAGGTAGTGGACAGTGGGGGGAGTGGATGATGGGGGTGGGAGTGGACGGTGGGGGGAGTGGATGACGGAGGTAGTGGACAGCGGGGGGAGTGGATGGCAGGGAGGGAGTGGATGACGGGGGAGTGGATGATGGGGGAGCGGACGGCGGGGGAGTGGATGGCAGAGGAGGGAGGAAGAGCAGGAAGTGGGGGGCGAGGGACAGGGGAAGGGGAAGAGGAGAGAATTTGAGTGGTGGGGAGGGACGGTGCAGGGGCAAGATGGGGTAGAGGAACAAGGCATTGGGAATAAAATGGCATGTGAGTGTGGGGGAGTTGGAGATGGGGAGGGGTGAAGAGGGGAGGGAACAATAATAGAATAAACATTACCTGAGCTCCTAGGCACCCGAAATGTCTGCTGATGACTTGCCTTGCTCCTGGAATGAAGCAGATTTCCATCAACAAATTTCTCCACCAGTCTCCCTCACTTCCATGTACATCCAAAATCACCCCCCTTCACCTTTCCCAGCAGGTCATACTGTCCCCTCCCAGCTCTGGAGATCTGGAATTGATCCCACGTTCAGGGAACCATCTCTAGGACTCTCTGTTCTACAACACTCCCCATGGATCTGACATTTGTTTTGTCTAAGCTGCCCTGTGAAATTGCCTTATGTCATCCCTTGGCCCACTTTCCCTGTCATTGACTTATAGAACACAACATCACAGAAACTGGCCCTTTAGCCCATCTAGTCTATGCTAAAATATTAATCTGCCCTGTACCAGGACCTTAGCCCTCCATACCTCTCCCATCCATGTACTTATCCAAATTTCTCTTAACATAAAACATATAATTTTACAGCACATTACAGGCCCTTCAACCCACAATGTTATGCCAACCATGTAATCTACTCTAGAAACTGTCTAGAATTTCCCTAGCGCATAGCCAGCTATTTTTGTAAGCTCCATGTACCTATCTAAGATCTCTTAAAAGACCTCATTGTATCCGCTTCCACCGCTGTCACTGGCAGTGGTGAGAAATATACCTCTGACATCCCCTTGTACCTACTACCAAGCACCTTATGATTATGTCCTCTCACAATAACCATTTCAACCCTGGGAAAAAGCCTCTGGCTATCCACACGATCAATGCCTCTCATCATCTTATACACCTCTATCAGGTCACCTCTCATCCTCCAAGGAAAAAAGGCAAAGTTCACTCAACCTAATCTCATAAGATACACCCTCCAATCCAGGCAACATCCTTGTAAATCTCTGCACTCTCTCTATAGTATTCATATCCTTCCTGTAGCAAGGTGACCGGAACTGAACAAGTGGAGTCTGACCAAAGTCTTATATAGTTGTAACATTACTTCACTGCTCTTGATGGAATCCCATGGTTGATAAAGGCCATCACACCATATGCCTTCTAAACAAAACTGTTAACCTGTGCAGCAGCTTTGAGTGTCCTATGGGCATAGACCCCAAGATCTCTCAGATCCTCCACACAGCCAAGAGTCTTACGATTTAAATTATATTCTGTCTTCAAATTTGACCTACCAAAATGAACCACTTCACACTTAATCTGGGTTGAAGTCAATCTGCCACTTCTCAGCCCAGTTCTGCATCCTATCAATGTCTCGCTGTAACCTCTGACAACCCTCCACACTATCCACAACACCCCCAACCTTTGTATCTTCAGCGAACATACTAACCCACCCTTCTCCTTCTTCATCCAGGTCATTTATAAAAATCACAAAGAGGAGGGGGTCCCAGAACAGATCCCTGCAGAACACCACTGGTCACCGACCTCCATATAGACTACAAACCATCTACAACCACCCTTTGCCTTCTGTGGTAAGTCTATTCTGGATCCACAAAACAAGGTCTTCTTGGATCCCTTGCCTCCTTACTTTCTCAATAAGCCTTGCATGGGGAACCTTATCAAATGCCTTGCTGAAATCCATATACACTACATCCACTGCTCTACCTTCATCAATGTTATTTGTTACATCCTCAAAGAATTCAATCAGGCTCATAAGGCACGACCTGCCCTTGACAAAACCATGCTGACTATCCCAAGTCAGATTATCTCTCTCCAAATGTTCATAAATCCTGCCTCTCAGGATTTTCTCCAACAACTTCCCACCACTGAAGTCAGACTATAATTTCCTGGGTTACCTCTTCTCCCTTTTTTGAACAAGGGAACAACATTTGCAACCCTCCAATCCTCTGGTACCTCTCCTATCCCTATTGATGATATAAAGATTATCGCAAGAGGCTCATCCGTCTCCTCCTTTGCTTCACATAGTAGCCTGCGGTATATCTCATCTGGTTCCAGTGACTTATCTAACTTAATGCGTGGACATCAGCGAGTTAGACCATCATGAGGAGTTTAAAATGAGACAGCTTTTTCTTCTGCAGTTTGATCGAATGGTTATCGAAGGAGCGGGTGAGAGAGTAGAGGGAGTCAGAGTAGGAGGGCTTTGGCGATAATGGGTCGAGGCGAGGGAAGCTACCTGTGAAGAATAGAAACAGGAAGTATGTCTGTGAGGCCGGTGTTCTGTACTGAATGTCAGATGTGGGATGTCCGGGAGACTCCCAGCCTCCCTGATGGCTACATCTGCGCCAGGTGCATCGAGCTGCAGCTCCTTAGTGACCAGGTTAGGGAACTGGAGATGCAGTTCGATGGCCTTCATCTGGGCAGGGAGAGTGAGGAGGTGATAGAGAGGAGCTATAGGCAAGTGGTCACTCCGGGGCCTCGGGGGACAGATAAGTGGGTAACAGTCAGGAGAGGGAAGGGCAAGAGTCAGATACTAGAGAGAACCCCTGTGGCTGTCACCCTTAACAATAAGTACTCCTGGTTGAGTACTGTTGAGGGGGAACAGCCTACCTGGGGGAAGCAACAGTGGTCGTACCTCTGGCACAAAGTCTGGCCCTGTGGCTCAGAAGGGTAGGGAAGGGAAGAAGGCAGCAGTAATAGGGACTCTATAGTTAGGGGCTCAGACAGGTGATCCTGTGAGCACAGGAAAAGAACATGGATGGTAGTTTGCCTCCCAGGTGCCAGGGTCCAGGATGTTTCTGATCGCGTCCACGATATCCCGAACTGGGAAGGTGAACAGCTAGAGGTTGTGGTACATATAGGTACCAATGACATAGGTGGGAAAAGGGAGGAAGTCCTGAAAACAGACTACAGGGAGTTAGGAAGGAAGTTAAGAAGCAGGACCTCAAAGTTAGTAATCTCAGGTTTACTTCCTGTGCCACGCGACTGTGAGAATAGGAATAGAACGAGGTGGAGGATAAATGCATGGCTGAGGGATTGGAGCAGGGGGCAGGGATTCAGATTTCTGGATCATTGGGACCTTCTCTGGGGCAGGTGTGACCTGTACAAAAAGGACGGGTTGCACTTGAATCCTAGGAGAACCAATATCCTGGCAGGGAGGTTTGCTAAGGCTATTGGAGAGAGTTTAAACTAGACTTGCTGGGGGGTGGGAACCGAACTGAAGAGATGGAGGAAGAGGCAGTGGGTTCACAGATGGAGAAAGCTTGGATTCAGTGCGAGAGGGAGGATAGGCAGATGATAGAGAAGGGACACGCTCAGACCAATGGTTTGAGATGTGTCTATTTTAATGCAAGGAGTATTGTGAACAAAGTGGATGAGGTTAGAGTGTGGATCAATACTTGGAGCTTTGATACTGTGGCCATTACAGAGACTTGGATGGTGCAGGGGCAGGAATGGCTACTTCAAGTGATGGGTTTTAGATGTTTCAGAAAGGACAGGGAGGGAGGCAAAAGAGGTGGGGGCGTGGCACTGCTGATCAGAGATAGTGTCACGGCTGCAGAAAAGGAGGAAGTCATGAAGGGATTGTCTACGGAGTCTCTGTGGGTGGCAGTTAGGAACAGGAAGGGGTCAATAACTCTACTGGGATTCTAGGGATGACTGACAGCAGACTGAAAAACTTGAGCATATTGATATTAAGAAAGAGGATGTGCTGGAGCTTTTGGAAAGCATCAAGTTGGATAAGTTAGTGGGACTGGACGAGATGTACCCCAGACTACTGTGGGAGGCGAGGCAGGAGATTGCTGAGCCTCTGGCGAAGATCTTTGAATCACCAATGGGGACGGGAGAGGTTCTGGAGGATTGGAGGGTTGCGGATGTTGTTCCCTTATTCAAGAAAGGGAGTAGAGATAGCCCAGGAAATTATAGACAAGTGAGTCTTACTTCCGTGATTGGTAAATTAGAACCATAGAACATTACAGCACAGAAACAGGCCTTTTGGCCCTTCTTGGCTGTGCCGAACCATTTTTCTGCCTAGTCCCACTGACCTGCACCTGGGCCATATCCCTCCAAACCCCTCTCATTCATATACCTGTTCAAGTTTTTCTTAAATGTCAAAAGTGAGCCCACATTCACCACTTCATCTGGCATTTCATTCCACGTTCCCACCACTCTCTGTGTGAAGAAGCCCCCCCATGTTCCCTTTAAATTTTTCCCCCTTCACCCTTAACCAATGACCTCTGTTTTTTTTTCTCCCCTAGCCTCAGTGGAAAAAGCCTGCTTGCATTCACTCTATCTATACCCATCATAATTTTATACACCTCTATCAAATAACCCCTCATTCTCCTACGCTTCAGGGAAGTTGATGGAGAAGATCCTGAGAGGCAGGATTTATGAACATTTGGAGAGGTATAATATGATTAGGAATAGTCAGCATGGCTTTGTCAAGGGCAGGTCGGTGCCTTATGAGCCTGATTGAACTTTTTGAGGATGTGACTAAACACATTGATGAAGAAAGAGCAGTAGATGTAGTGTATATGGATTTCAGTAAGGCATTTGATAAGGTAACCCATTCAAGGCTTATTGAGCAAGTAAGGAGGCATGGGATCCAAGGGGACATTGCTTTTTGGATCCAGAACTGACTTGCCCACAGAAGCTAAAGAGTGGTTGTAGACGGGTCATAATCTGCATGGAGGTTGGTGACCAGTGGTGTGTCTCAGGGATCTGTTCTGGGACCCCTACTCTGTGATTTTTATAAATGACCTGGATGAGGAAGTGGAGGAATGGGTTAGTGAATTTGCTGATGACATAAAGGTTCGGGGTGTTGTGGATCATGTGGAGGGCTGTCAGAGGTTACAGCAGGACATTGATAGGATGCAAAACTGGACTGAGAAGTGGCAGATGGAGTTCAACCCAGATAAGTGTGAGGTGGTTCATTTTGGTAGGTCAAATATGATGACAGAATATAGTATTAATGGTAAGACTCTTGGCAGTGTGGAGGATCAGAGGGATCTTGGAGTCCATTGGACACTCAAAGCTGTTGTGCAGGTTGAGTCTGTGGTTAAGAAAGCATACAGCGTATTGGCCTTCATCAAATGTGGGATTGAGTTTACGAGCCGAGAGGTAATGTTGCAGCTATATAGGACCCTGGTCAGACCCCACTTGGAGTACTGTGCTCAGTTCTGGTCACCTCACTGCAGGAAAGATGTGGAAACCATAGAAAGGGTGCAGAGGAGATTTACAAGGATGTTACCTGGATTGGGGAGCATGTCTTATGAGAATAGGTTGAGTGAACTCTGCCTTTTCTACTTGGAGTGGCTGAGAATGAGAGGTGACCTGATAGAGGTGTATAAGATGATGAGAGACATTGATCATGTGGATAGTCAGAGGCTTTTTCTCAGGGCTGAAATGGCTAACATGAAAGGACAGTTTTAAGGTGCTTGGAAGTAGGTACAGAGGAATGTCAAGAGTAAGTTTTTGGACATAGAGAGTGGTGAGTGCGTGGAATGGGCTGCCAGCAACGGTGGTAGAGGCAGATACGAGAGGGTCTTTCAAGACACTCCTGGATAGATACCTGGAGCTTAGAAAAATAGAGGGCTATGGGTAACCCTAGGTAATCTCTAAGGTGTGGGCTGCAGGGCTTGTATTGTGCTTTACGTTTTCTATATTTAATTTTTTTTAGATGCATTTTAAAAGGTCCAGCATATCCTCTTTCTTAATGTCTATAAGTCCGCTGTAAGTCATCCCCACAATTGCCAAGGTCCTTTCCAGTGGTGAATACTGAAGCAAAGTATTCATTGAGTACTTCCGCTACTTCCTCCGACTCCATACACACTGGCCCACTGTCGCACCTGATTGTCCTATTCTCACATAGCTCATCCTCTTGCTCTTCATGTACTTGGAGAATGCCTTGGGGTTTTCCTTAATTCTGCTCACCAAGGCCTTCTCATGGCCCCTTCTGGCTCTCCTAATTTCATTCTTAAGCTCCTTCCTGGCACCCTAGTAATTTTCTAGAGCTCTAACAGTGCCTTGTTCCTTGAAACTTTTAAGCTTTTCTTTTCTTCTAAACTACATCCTTTGTGCACCATGTTCTTTAACCCTACCATTCTTTCCCTGTCTCAATGAAACATACCTGTGCAGAACTCCATGCAAATGTTCCCTGAACATTTACCACTTTTCTGACGTGCATTTCCTTGAGAAAATCTGCTCCCAATTTATGTTCCCAAGTTCCTGCCTTATAGCATCATATTTCCCCCTAAATGTTTTCTTAAATTGTCTGCTCCTATCCCTCTCCAGCGCTATGGTGAAAGAGATAGAGTTATGGTCACTACCTTCAAAACACTCTCCCACTGAGAGATCCGACACCTGACCAGGTTCATTTCCCAATACCAGATCAAGTACAGCCTCTCCTCTAGTTGGCTTATCTACATATTGTCTCAGGAAACCTTCCTGAACACACCTAACAAACTCCACCCCATCTAAACCCCTTGCACTCAGGAGATGCCAATCAATATTAGGAAAGCTAAAATCTCCCATCACAACAATCCAATTATTATGCCAAGATTAAACTCCGACTCCTCGAGCTGTGATAGTGTTGTGCTAATCATTGCATTACCATGGTGCCCCTGGATGGTCCAGTTATCATCTCCATAACAAATAAATTAACTCTAAACCTACTGACAGGACGGCACCCATTTACACTGATCCCATTTCATTCTCCACACATTCCCACCAATTCAACCCCTCACCCACACACTGGAGGCAATTAACCCCCCAACCCTGTGCATTGTTGGGATGTGTGAAGGAACTCACTGACTTGGAATATTGTGTTCAGTTCTGATCGCCTCAGTGCAGGAAGGATTTGGAAGATTTAGAGGGGTTCAGAGGAGATTTACCAGGATGCTGTCTGGATTAGAGAGCATCTCTTATCAGGAAATGTTGAACAAGTTTGGGCTTTTCTCATTAGAGTGAAGGACAATGAGAGGTTACTTGATCAAGGTGTACAAGCTGATAAGAGGCATAGATAGAACAGACAGTCAGAGACTTTTTCCAGGGTGGAATAAGGTAATTGGAGGCAAGTATAGGGGGACGTCAGAGGTAGGCTTTTTTTACACAGAGGGTGGTGGGTGTGTGGAACACGCTGCCAGGGGTGGTGGCAGAGGTGTGGAACACGCTGCCAGGGGTGGTGGTAGATGTGTGGAACACGCTGCCAGGGGTGGTGGGAGAGGTGTGGAACACGCTGCCAGGGGTGGTGGGAGAGGCAGATACATTTGGGACATTGAAGAGACTCTTAGATAGGCACACGGATGATTGAAAAATGGAGGATTATGTGGGAGGGAAGGGTGAAGTTGATCTTGAATTAGGTTGAGAGGTCTGTATGACGTTGTGGGCCCAAGGGTCTGTACTGTGAAATGGGAGCTCCCTGGGGAAACCCACATGGTCACGGGGAGAAGGTGTGGTGAGGCAGTGGCTCTACCCTTGTGTCCCTGTGCCATCCCCACTCAGATGTTTACTCAGCACGGCTACCCGTGGCCCGGTCTGTGACGGGTGGGAATGCAGGGAGGAATCCTTCTTTAACCAGTACTCACCCAGGCAAGAAGAGCAAGAGAGCCACAACCAAGCAGAGGCACAGGTCTCCGAGCAGGGACTTCATGTTGGTTCAGAGGTACAGCCTGCACGGAGAGAGCAGGGCTGGGGCCGTATATATACCCCTCAGCCAATGCAAACATGGCTCAGAGCCAGAACAAACTGTCCCCAGTACTTGGACTCTTTCACAAGTTGTCCTCAAAGCACCAGATTCCAGAAAACAAATGCCAATGGGTGTGTGTCAAGTAAACAAGCGCCTGATTTCTGAGAACAAACCACTGTCACTCCTCCCTGAGTTCTGTGCCTCTTTCTGTGTGGGGAGCACGGAGCGTACCGGCAGAGCATAGTGGCTAGTACGGGTCCCTGCACTCTTTCATCCTCAGCCTGTCTCCTGGGGACACGGCGACCATTCCAAAGGTCACAGGCAGCACAATACAGAACATAGAACAAAGAACATAGAACTATACAGGCCCTTAGACACACAGTGCTTTTAACCCTCTGCAAGATCATTTTAATCCTTCCCCCCTCCATTTCTCCATCATCCATGTGCCTATCTGTCTCATATATGTCCCGAATGTATCTGCCTCTACCACCGTCTCTGACAGTGTGTTCCACACACCCACCACACTCTGTGTAAAACCCCACCTCTGACACCCCCCTATACTTTCCTCCAGTCAGAACCAGGTTTAATGTCACTGGCACACATCATCACATTAGTTGTTTTGTGGAAGCAGTATATTGCAATACATAATAATAAACTGTAAATTACAGTAATGTGTATACAGTGACTATAAAAAGATTCACTCCTTCCTGGAAGTTTTCATGTTTTATTGTTTTATAACATTGAATTAAATTAGCCTTTTTTTGACACTGATCAAAGTGAAAACAAATTTCTACAAATTGGCTAAATTTATTACAATTATTAAACACAGATTGATTGTATAATTACTCACCCCTTCAAGTCAGTATTTAGTAGATGCACCTTTGGTAGCAATTGCAGCCTTGAGTCTGTGTGGATGGGTCTCTATCAGCTTTGCACTTCTGGGCACAGCAATTCTTCCCCATTCTTCTTTACAAAACTGCTCAATCTCTGTCAGATTGCATGGGGATCGTCAGTGAACAGCTCTTTTCAAAGCCACAAATCCTCAATTGCATTGAGGTCTGGACCCTAAATCGGCCACTCCAGGACATTAATTTTGTTTTTAAGCCATTCCTATGTAGCTTTGACTTTATGCTTGGGGTCATTGTCTTGCTGGAAAATAAATCTTCTCCCAAGTCACAGTTCTCTTGCAGACTGCATCAGGTTTTCCTCCAGGATTTCCCTGTATTTTGCTGCATTCATTTTACCCTCTACCTTCACAAGCCTTCCAGGGCCTGCTGCAGTGAAGCATCCCCACAGCGTGATGCAGCTACCACCATGCTTCATGGTAGGGATGGTGTGCTTTTAATGTGCAGTGTTTGGTTTACACCAAACATAATCTGATGGCCAAAAAGCTTAATTTTGGTTTCATCAGATGATAGAACCTTCTTCCAGCTGACATCAGAGTCTCCCACATGCCTTCTGGCAAACTCTAGCTGAGATTTCATGTGAGTTTTTTCAACAGTGGCTTTCTCTTTTCCACTCTCCCATAAAGCTGTGACTGGTGAAGCACCCAGACAACAGTTGCTGTATGTGCAGTCTCTCCATCTCAGCACCGAAGCAGATTTACAGCTGTGCCAGATTCTCTCCTTTTCTTGATGACTGACTTAGCTGTACTCCAAGGGATATTCAGTGACTTGGAAACTTCCTTATATCCATCTCCCAACTTGTTTTCAATAATCTTTTCACGGAGTTGCTTGGAGTGTTCTTTTGTCTTCATAGTGTTTTTGCCAGGATTCTGACTCACCAGCACTTGGACCTTCTTCTGACTTTTAATGGCGGTTGGCAATCCAACTTAAAGGAGCATTACTGCCACCAGCTAGACTGGAGTGTGGTGTAGAGAGTTGGGAAATGAAACTAGTTCTTTATCAAATGAAAACTAAACTACCCCAAAAGCCCTATAGATTGTAAATAAAGAAAGACAATATTATGAACTAAATTAAAGTCATTCCCATAACTTAGTAAAGTTTTTAAATGAAAACTATCAACCCCCAAAGCTAGTAGTGCAGCCTACATTTGCTTTCTTTCAACCTTATACGCTTCACATTGTAAAAGTATGTTTAACTGTTTCATAATGATGACAACACCTACATCCAGAGTGATGTTTTCCAATCAGGTATAAGGAATAGTTGAGCATTGTATGCCCAATTCTAAGTCAAGTCAATATAATGCCTTTCCTTCTTGTTTTATCCCATTTTCCCATCAATCCAACAGTTTATGTATTCTGTAAAGGTGTCTCCCCTTATGCCCAATATTCCACAAGTCTTGCAATTCTTCACATACTTGTAGAATGCCTTGAGGTTTTCCTTAATTCTGCCCGCCAAGGCCTTTTCATGGCCCCTTCTGGCTCTCTTAATTTCTTTCTTAAGCTCCTTTCCAGTAGCCTTATAATCTTCTAGATCTCTATCATTAGCTAGTTTTTTGAACCTTTCGTAAGCTTTTCTTTTCTTGACTAGATTTACAACAGCCTTTGCACACCACGGTTGCTGTATCCTACCATCCTTTCCATGCCTCATTGGAACGTACCTATACAGAACTCCACACAAATATCCCCTGAATATTTGCCACATTTCTTCCGTACTTTTTCCTGAGAACATCTGTTTCCAATTTAAGCCTCCAATTTCCTGCCTGATAGCCTCATAATTCCCCTTACTCTAATTAAACATTTCCCTAACTTGTCTGTTCCTATCCCTCTCCAATGCTATGGTAAAGGAGATAGAATTGTGATCACTATCTCCAAAATTTAATTGAAATGAATTTTGGTTTATTGTCATTTAGAAACCACAACTGCAATGCAGTTAAAAAATGAAACAATATTCCTCCAGAATGATATCACAAAAGCACACGACAAAACAGACTGCACCAGAAAATCCACATAATGTTTGGCAATCCCCAATTCCAGAGTCCGGAGAGGCTGCTGCGTATTAATATCACGCTACCACCTTAGTGCGTTCCCGGAAAGGAGCTCCAAACCCACCAGACAAAACAAGACTACCCAGACACACCAAGTCAGGAGACCAACTCTACCACCCAACAAACCAAAAGCTAAAGCTCTCCCACTAAGAGACCTGACACCTGACCAGGTTCATTTTCCAATACCAGATCAAGTACAGCCTCTCCTCTTGTAGCCTTATCTATATATTGTGTCAAGAAACCTTCCTGAACACACCTAACAAACTCCACCCCTCTAAACGCCTTGCTCTAGGGAGATGCCAATCAATATTGGGGAAATTAAAATATCCCAGCACAACAACCCTGCTATTATCACTCCCTTCCAGAATCTGTCTCCCTATCTGCTCCTCAATGTCACTATTACTATTGGGTGGTCTATAAAAAACACCCAGTGGAGTTATTGACCCCTTCCTATTCCTAACTTCCACCCACAGAAACTCTGTAGACAACCCCTCCATGACGTCCTCCTTTTCTGCAGCCGTGACACTATCTCTGATCAACAGTGCCACACCCCCACCTCTTTTACCTCCCTCCCTGTCCTTTCTGAAACATCTAAAGCCTGGCACTCAAAGTAACCATTCCTGTCCCTGAGCCATCCAAGTCTCTCTAATGGCCACAACATCATAGCTCCAAGTACTGGTCCACACTCTAAGCTCATCCGCTTCATTCATGATACTCCTCGCATTAAAGTAGACACATCTCAAACCATTAATCTGAGCGTGTCCCTTCTCTACACCTGCCTATCCTCCCTTTCACACTGTCTCCAAACTTTCTCTATTTGTGAGCCAACCTCCGTTTCCTCCGTCACTTCAGTTTGGTTCCCACCCCCCAGCAATTCTAGTTTAAACTCTCCCCAGTAGCCTTTGCAAACTTTCCTGCCAGAATATTGGTGTCCCTCAGATTCAAGTGCAACCCATCCTTTTTGTACAGTTCATGCCTGCCCCAGAAGAGGTCCCAATGATCCAGAAATCTGAATCCCTGCCCCCTGCTCCAATCCCTCAGCCATGCATTTATCCTCCACCTCACTCTATTCCTATTCTCACAGTCATGTGACACAGGCAGTAATCCCGAGATACTGCCTTCTGCTTCTCAACTTCCTTCCTAACTCCCTGTAGTCTGTTTTCAGGACCTCTTCCCTTTTCCTACCTATGTCGTTGGTACCAATATGTACGATGACCTCTGGCTGTTCTCCTTCCCATTTCAAGATATTGTGGACGCGATCAGAAACATCCTGGACCCTGGCACCTGGGACGCAAACTACCATCTGAGTTTCTTTCCTGCATCCACAGAATCGCCTGTCTGAACCCCTGACTATAGAGTCCCCTATCGCTACTGCCTTCCTCTTCCTCTCCCTACCCTTCTGAGCCACAGGGCCAGACTCTGTGCCAGAGGCACGGCCACTGTTGCTTCCCCCAGGTAGGCTGTCCCCCCCAACAGTACTCAAACAGGAGTACTTATTGTTAAGGGGGGCAGCCACTGGAGTACTCCCTAGTACCTGCCTCTTCCCCTTCCCTCTCCTGACTGTGACCCACTTGTCTGTCTCTCCAGGCCCTGGAGTGACTCCCTGCTCCTCTCTATCACCTCCTCGCTCTCCCTGACCAGACGAAGGTTATCGAGCTGCAGCTCCAGTTCCCTAACCCGGTCTCTATGGAGCTGCAGCTCAACACACCTGCTGCAGGCGTGGCCGTCCGGGAGGCTGGGAGACTCCAGGACCTCTCACAGAAAACTGGCCTCACACACCTACTTCCTGCCTGTATTCTAAGCAGATAACCTACCTCGCCTCGACCCTTTATCACCAAGTTCTTCCTACTTGGTCTCCTTCTACTCCAACATCCGCTTCTCTGATGCCCGCTCTGTAAATCTGTCTTCCTTTTAAACTCTTCCTGCTGTTCTCACTGGCTAACCTCCACACGCTTGTGCAGTCGTGCCCCAATCAAACCGCTGAGGAAATAACCCTGAAAGGGAAAAATAGAGATATTAAATAGATATATTAATAAATAGAGATATTAAAGTTAGATAGACATAGAGCTGTTGAATAGAGATAGTAAAGATAGAATTAAAGGAACCCTTGGGAGGCAGTGATCATAATATGATTGAATCCATACTGCAATTTGAGAGGGAGAAGCATAACTCACATGTATCAGTATTGCAATGGAATAAAGGAAATTACAGAGGCATGAGAGAGGAGCCTGCCCAGGTGGATTGGAGGAGGATACTGGCGGGGATGATGGTTGAAGTTTCTGAGAATAGTTCACAAGTTGCAGAACAGATATATCCCTCAGAAGTTCTCAATTGGCAGTGGTAGGTGATGTGTGGCTGACAAGGGAAGTTCAGGACTGCATAAAAGCCAAGGAAAGGGCATATAATGTAGCAAAAGTAGTGAGAAGTTGGATGATTGGGAGGCTTTTAAAATCCAACAAAAGGAATTGAAAAAAGATAAAAGAGAAAAGATGAAGTATGAGGGCAGACTAGCCAATAATATAAAGCAGGATACTAAAAGTATTTTCAGTTATATAAAGAGTAAAAGGGAGGTGAGTGTCACTGGAAAATAATGCTGGTGAAGTAGTAATGGGGACAATGAAATAGCAGATGAACTTAATGGGTACTTGGCATCAGTCTTCATTCTGGAAGACAGTAGCAGTGTGCCAGAGGTCGGTGAGTGTCAGGGAGCAGGAGTGATTCTCATTGTTATTATAGAGGAAAAAGTACATGGCAAATTCAAAGGTCTTAAGGTGGATAAGTCACCTGGACCAGATGGACGACATCCCAGAGTCTTGAAAGAATTTGCTGAAGAGATAACAGATGCATCGGTCATGATCTTTCAAGAATCACTTGATCCTGGCATGGTCCCGGAGGACTGGGAAATTGCAAATGTCACTCCACTCTTTAAGAAGGGAGGAAAGCAAAATAAAAGGAAATTGTAAGCCAGTTGCCCTCACCTCAATGGCTGGGAAAGTGTTGGACTCCATTAATAAGGATGAGGTTTTGGGGTACTTGGACTAATGATAAAATAAGTCAAAGTCAGCATGGTTTCCGTCAAGGGAAGTTTTGCCTGACAAATCTGTTAGAGTTCTTCGATCAAGTAAAAAGCAGGGAGGACAAAGGAGAGGCAGTGGATGTCATTTACTTGTATCCACACATAAGGAGCTACACATGAAGCCGCTTAACAAGATAAAATCCTATGGTGTTACAGGAAAGATACTGGCATGGATAGAGAAATGGCTGACAGGCAGGAGGCAGCTAATGGGAATAAAAGGGGCCTTTTCTGGTTGGCTGTCGGTGACTAGTGGTGTTCCTCAAGGGTCAGTATTGGGATCACTACTTTTCACATTGCCTGTCACTGATTTAGATATTGGAATTGACAGTTTTATGGCAAAGTTTGCAGATCATACAAAGACAGGTAGTGCTGAGGAAACAATGTGATTGTAGCAGGACTTAGACAGATTGGAATTAAAGATGAGATCAGGGTGATAGTGAGAGATGATTTAAGATCTAAGGAGCAGAATGTTGAATCCATCTGGGTAGAGATTAGGAATAGTAAAGGGAAAAAAATCACTGGTGGGAGTTGTCTATCGGCCACTGAATAATAACATGACAGTGGCACAGGCAATAAACAGAGAAATATCTGAGTCATGTGAGAATGGAACAGCAGTTATCATGGGGACTTTAACTTCCACATAGATTAGGTAAATCAAGTTAGTTGAGGCCGTTTTGAGGAAGATTTCATAGAATGCATCCATGATGGCTTTCTTGAACAGCATGTTACTGAACCTACAAGGGAACGTGCTATCTTAGATCTGGTCCTGTGCAATGAGGCAGGTAAAATTAGTGATCTTGTAGCTGGATCCTCTTGGAAAGAGTGATCACAGTATGATTGAGTTTCTCATACAAATGGAGGGTGCAATAGTTCAATCTAAAACCAGTGTATTATGCCTAAACAAGGGATGAGAGAAGAGTTGGATAGGATAGACTGGGAACACAGGCTATGTGGTGGGATGGTTGAGGAACAGTGGAAGACTTTCAAAGAGATTTTTCACGGTGCTCAACAAAAGTATATTCTAGTTAAAAGCAAGGATGGTAAGGGTGGGGAGAGCCAGCCATGGATAACTAAGGAAATAAAGGAAGGTATCAAACTAAAAGCTCATGCATATAAGCCACTAAGAGTAGTGGAAAACTGGAAGATTAGGAAAACTTTAAAAAGCAACAAAGAACCACTAAGCAAGCTATAAAGAAAGGGACGCTAGAATATAAAAATAAAGTAGAACAAAATGCATACACAGATAGTAAAAGTTCTTAAAACTATATAAAGTGGAAAAGGGTGGCTAAAGTGAATGTAGGTCCCTTGAAGGATGAGAAGGGAGAATTGATATTGGGTAGTGAGGAAATGGCCGAGGCTTTGAATGACTTTCTTGTGTCGGTCTTCATGGTGGAAGACACATCTAACATTTCAAAGAGATGTTATGGATGTGATGGGAGGTGAGGACCTGATACAATAGCTACCACTAAAGAGGTGGTGCTGAGCAAACCTGTGGGCCTGAAGATACACAATTCCCCTGGTCCTGATGGAATGTATCCCAGGGTACTGAAAGGAATTGCAGAAGTTATAGTAGAGGCTTTGGAGATAATTTACCAAAATTCTCCGGACTTTGGGCAGGTCACAGCAGATTGGAAGATGGTGAATGTCACATCACTGTTCAACAAAGGGTGTAGGCAAAAGGCAGGTAACTATAGGCCAGTTAGTTTAACACCTGTAGTTGGGAAGATGCTTGAAGCTATCAGTAAAGAAGAAATAGTGAAACATCTGGAAAGAAATGGATCAGTCAGGCAGACGCAGCATGGATTCAGCAAAGGTAGGTCCTGTTTGACAAGCTACTGTCGTTCTTTGAGGATAGAATGAGCACAATGGATAGAGGGGAACAGATGGATGTTATTTACTTGGATTTCCAGAAGGCGTTTGGTAAGGTGTCGCGTAAAAGACCTATCCATTGGATAAGGATGCATAGCGTTGAGGGTGATGTATTGACATGGATAGAGAATTGGTTAACCAGTAGAATAGAGAGTTGGGATACATGGGTGTTACTCTGGTTGGCAATCAGTGGTGAGCGGTGGGGAGAAGGTGTAGACTCCAAGGGTGGTGAGGCCCTTTTGTCTCTATGCCATCCCCCCTCAGATGCTACCCATGACCCCTTCACTTGCTGGTGGGCCGGTCTGTGACTAATGGGACTGAAGGGTCCCCTGGAC
This sequence comes from Hemitrygon akajei, assembly GCF_048418815.1. Taxonomy (NCBI): domain Eukaryota; kingdom Metazoa; phylum Chordata; class Chondrichthyes; order Myliobatiformes; family Dasyatidae; genus Hemitrygon; species Hemitrygon akajei. The sequence continues at coordinate 200,150,735 of NC_133127.1, read as the reverse complement.
CCTTTCATCCTCAGCCTGTCTCCTGGGGACACGGTGATCGTTCCAAAGGTCACAGGCAGCACAATACAGAACATAGAACAAAGAACATAGAACTATACAGGCCCTTAGACACACAGTGCTTTTAACCCTCTGCAAGATCATTTTAATTCTTCCCCCCACCCACATAACCCTCCATTTTTCTATCGTCCATGTGCCTATCTAAGAGTCTCTTAAAAGTCCCTAAATTTATTTACCTCAATGTGTGTGAAAAATTTGTCTCTGACATTGTGCTTGGAAGTAGGTACAGAGGAGATGTCAGGGGTAAGTTTTTTACACAGAGAGTGGTGAGTGCGTGGAATGGGCTGCCGGTGACAGGGTGGATTCAAATACAATAGGGTCTTTTAAGAGACTCCTGATCAGGTACATGGAGCTTAGAAAAATAGAGGGCTATCGGTAACCCAAGGTAATTTCTAAAGTAAGTACATGTTGGGCACAGCATTGTGGGCCGAAGGGCCTGTATTGTGTTCTAGGTTTTCTATTCCCCCTATACTTTCCTCCAATCAGATTTAATATCACTGACATGTGTCATGAAAATAGTTGTTTTGTGGCGGTAAAGGATGGTTGGGTGAAGGAACCATGGTTGACAAGAGATGTGAAACATCTAGTCAAGAGGAAGTAAGAAGCCTACTTAAGGTTTAGGAAGCAGGGATCAGACAGGGATCCAGAGAGTTACATGGACAGAGCTCAAGAATGGACGTAGGAGAGTTGGGGGTGGGGGGGGGCAGGCATGAGAAGGCCTCGGTGCACAGGATTATGGAAAACCCCAAAAGTGTTCCACAGGTTTGAGAAGAACTGGAGGAGGTCTAGAGTGACCGTAGATAGAAGGGGAAACCCATGCCTGGAGAAGGTAGGGGAGGTCATTAATGAATACTTTGCTTCAGTATTCACCACTTAAAGGGACCTTGACGATTGTGAGGACAGCAGAGAACACACTGATTTGGTAAAACATATTGATGTTAAGGAAGCTGTTGTGCTGGAACTTCTGAAACAATTAGGATATCCGAGTCCTCAGGGCTGGATTGGATATACCCCAGGTTACTATGGGAAGTGAAGGAGGAGATTGCTGCTGGCAATGATCTTTACATCCTCATTGGCCACAGGAGTAGTACCAGATGACTGGATGTGGAAAATGTCATTCCTTTTTCAAGAAAGGGGATAGGGAGTAGGATTATTGACATCAGGAAGAGGAAACTGGAGGTCCATGAGCCAGTCCTCATTAGGGGATCAGAGATGGAGAGGGTCAGCAACTTTAATTTCCTCTGTGTTCTCATTTCAGAAGACCTGCCCTGGGACCAGCACCAGTGCCATTACAAAGAAGGAACAGCTCAGCCTCTATTTTCTGAGAAGTTTGCAAAAATTTGTCATGTCATCTAAAACTTTGAAAACTTCTGCAGATGTGTGGAGGAGAGTATATTGACAGGCTGCCTCATAGCCTAGCACAGACGCACCAATACCCTGTACAGAAAGACCTACAAAAAGTAGTGGATATGGCCCAGCCCATCATGGGTAAACCCTCCCCACCGTTGAGCACGTGTACAAGGAGCACTGTCATAGGAAAAGAGCATCCATTTTAAGGACCCCCACCACCCAGGCCATGCTCTCATCTCGCTGCTGCCATTAGGGAGAAGGTACAGGATCTTCAGGGCTCATATCATCAAGTTCAGGTACAGCTAATTTCCCTCATCAGGCTCCACTCACCTCAAAACTGAACTGATTTCACAAACTAGGGACTTCCTTTCAAATACTCTACAACTCGTCTTCTCATTATCTATTGATAGATTCATTTATTTATGTTTTTTTTTGCTGTCTTTCATTGATTCTGTAGTATTTCTAAGTATTTATTCTGAATGCCCACAGGAAAATGAATCTCACGGTTGTATATGATGAAACATATAGAGTCATTGAACAGTACAGCACAGAAACAGGCCCTTCTGCCCATCCAGTCCTTGCTTAAACTGCCTAGTCCCAATGGCCTGAAATGGAACCATACCCCTGTCATTCAAATACCTTTTCAAACTTCTCTTAAATGTTGAAATGGAGCTCACATGCCCCACTTGCACTGGCAGCTCATTCCACACTTGCAGCACCCCTCTAGAAGTTTCCCCGCATATTCCCCTTACACCTTTCACCTTTCACCCTTAATCCATGACCTCTAGTTGTCCCACCCAACCTCCAGGGAAAAAGCCTGCTTGTATTCCCTCTATCAGAGGGATCTTAAGGTCGAGAGTCCATAGGACACTCAAAGCTGCCACGCAGGTTGACTCTGTGGTTAAGGGGTGTACGGTTCACTGACCTTCATCAATCATGGGACTAAGTTTAGGAGCCGAGAGGTAATGTTGCAGCTATATAGGATCCTGGTCAGACCCCACTTGGAGTACTGTGCTCAGTTCTGGTCGCCTCACTACAGGAAGGATGTGGAAGCCATAGAAAGGGCGCAGAGGAGATTTACAAGGATGTTACCTGGATTGGGGAGCATGCTTTATGAGAATAGGTTGAGTGAACTCGGCCTTTTCTCTTGGAGTGATGGAGGATGAGAGATGACCTGATAGAGGTGTATAAGATGATGACAGGCATTGATCGTGTGTATAGTCAGAGGCTTTTTCCCAGGGCTGAAATGGCTAACACGAGGGGACACAGGTTTAAGGTGCTGGGGAGTAGGTACAGAGATGTCAGGGGTAAAGTTTTTTACTCAGAGAGTGTTGAGTACGTGGAATGGGCTGCTGGTGACGGTGGTGGAGGTGGATATGATAGGGTCTTTTAAGAGACTCCTGGACAGGTACATGGAGCTTAGAAAAAATAGGAGGGCTATGGGTAACCCTAGGTAATTTCTAAAGTAAGAACATGTTCGGCACAGCATTGTGGGCCGAAGGGCCTATATTGTGCTGTAGGTTTTCTATTGTTTCTATCTATATCCCACATTATTTTGTATGCCTTTATCAAATCTCTCGTCAAACTTCTATATTCCAAGGAATAAGGTCCTAACCTATTCAATCTTTCTTTATGACTCAGGTCCTCCAGACCTGGCAACATCCTTGTAAATTTTCTCTGTACTCTTTCAACCTTGTTTACACCTTTCCTGGAGACAGGTGATCTGAACTGCACACAATAGTCCAAATTAGGCCTCAGCTCTGTCTGACGCATAACATTCCATCTCCTGTACTCAATCGAATTATGAAGGCCCTAGTGCCATAGCTACTGGCTACCTGTGCCTCCACTTTAAATGAACTTTGCACCTATATTCCCAGATCCCTATGTTCCACTACACTCCTCAGTGCCCTACCGTTCACTGTGTAAGACCTATCCTGGTTGGGCCTACTGAAATGCAAAACTTCAAATTTGCCTGCATTAAGTTCCATCTGCCATTTTTAGCCCAGTTTTTCTGCAGGTCCAGAACCTGTTGCAAGCTCTGATAGTCTTCCTCGCTGTCCACTACACCCCCAATCTTGGTGCAGTCCACAAATTTGCTGATCCAGTTAGCCACATTATCATTGATATAGATGACAAATAACAAAAGAACCAGCACCGATCCCTGTGCCACTCTATTAGTCACAGCTCTCCAGTCTGAGGGGCAACCATCTACTACTAGTGTCTGGCTTCTCCAACAAGGCCAATGTCTAATCTAATTTACTAACTCATCTTGAATGTCAAGCTACTGAACATTCTTGAACAACCTCCCATGTGGGACCTTGTCTGATGCCTTACTAAAGCCATGTAGACAACATCCACTGCCTCACCTTCATCAACTTTCCTGGTAACTTCCTCGAAAAACTAAACTTTGGGCCCTGGGGATTGATCCACCCTAATTAATCTCAGGACAGCAAACCCCTTCTCCTCTGTAAACTATATAAGGTCCATGACTTTGCTGCTTTGCCTCAGTTCTATAGACGTTGTGCCCATTGCCTGAGTAAATGCAGATGCAAAAAGATCTCCCCCATTATTTTTGGCTCCATGCATAGATTACCATTCTGATCTTCCAAATTTTGTCCCTCGCAATCCTTTTGCTATTAACATATCCGGAGTATCCCTTGGGATTCTACTTCACCTCGTCTGCTAGAGCAACATGCCTTCTTCTAGCCCTCCTGTTACTTTTCCCAAGTCTTCTCTTGCATTCCTAATGCTCCAGAAGCACCTCGACTGACCCTACCTGCCCATACCTGCTATGCACCTCCTTTGTTTCTAAATCAGGGCCTCAAAATCCCTTGCAAACCAAGGTTACATATGTACTCTGAATTTTGACCCTCCCTCACTGGACCAGTTGGGCTGTTTGACTGTTACCGTGTTGTATGACTCTGTAACAGTTACGAAAAGGTAAATGTCTCAGTGGTAAAGTGCAGATTTTAGAGGTGATTATGTACCATTTCCAGAAACTTCTCTGGACTGTTTTGTGTTGAGCAACGTGAGGATTGTTTGCATTGCAACATGTTCATGTTGTCGGATTCGATGAGTCATAGTGTAATCAGCAACATTTCCCATTGGAGATGGTCTGCGAGGACACAGACACTTCCCAGTCACTGTCTGCCCAGAGTGTCTGCACTGCCAGGAGACCCTGAGACGGATCTGTGTCCAAGAGGGACATGTATGGGAGCTAGAAATACACCCACCCTGAGTCGTACTGAGAACATGGACCAGTGCAACACAGGAACAGGCCATTTGGCTGACAATGCTGTGCTGACCCAATTAAATTATTAATCAAATTGCAAACTAATCTCTTCTGCCTGCACAATCTCCAGATCATTCCATTTTCTTTACATCCATGTGCCTATCTACACATCTCTTAAAAGTCCCTGATCTATCTGCCTCTACCACCACCCTAGGAAGCACATTCCACGCACCCACCAAAAAAACCCCAAACTTTTTCCTCACATCTCCTTTGAAGTTATCCTGTCTCACCTTAAATACCTGCCCTCTGGTATGAGATATACTTTCTGTCTACTCTAGCCGTATCTCTCATAAATTATAAACCTCTATCAGATCTCTCCTTAGCCTCCATCACTCCAGACAACACAACCCAGGTTTGTCCACCCTTTCATTATAGTCCATGCCCTCTGATCCAGGCCTCATGCTGGTACAACACTGTGGGCCAAAGGGCCTGATCCTGTGCTGTACTGATCTATGGTCTGAGTGAGGGCAGGGGGAATTGCCCCTCTGCTGCAGTCTCCACAGGCTTGTTAATTGAACTGAATTTATTTAAATCTTTCATCCATCCCACAAAGTGAAGGAGTAAAAATCTTTGCATTATGACTCTGTCGCAATGTAGAGACACGTGAATTTGTAAGTCTAATGGCTTGTAGAAAGAAGCTGTCCTGTAGCCTGTTGGTCCTGGCTTTAATGCTGCGATACAGTTTGCCAGACAGAACCAGCTGAAGCAGTTTATGGTTGGGGTGACTGGTGACAGGCCCTCTTTCTGTACTTGCTGCTGTAAATGTCCTTAGTGGAGGGAAGTTCACATCCACAGATGCGCTGGGCTGTCCGTGCCACTCTCTGCAGTGCCCAGCGATCAAGGTTGGTACAGTTCCTGTCCTAGGTGGTGACACAGCCAGTCAGGATGCTCTCAATGGTGCCCCTGTAGAAGGCCTTAAGGATTTGGGGTCTCATGCCGAACCTTCAGTTGGCTGAGTTGGAAGCAATGCCTCAGTCCAGGTGAGATCTTTAGTGACATGTATACTGAGGAATTTGAAATGACTCATTCTCAACTGCAGTCCCATTGATGTTGAGTGGGGCAAGCCTGTCTCCGTTCACCCTATTATCAGTTTTGGGCCCCGTATCTCAGAAAGGATGTGTTTTCAGTGGAGAGGATCCAGAGGAGGTTCATGAGGATTATTCTGGGAATGAAGGGGTTAATATATGAGGAGGGTTTGGCAACTTTGGGCCTGTACTCACTGGAATTTAAAAGAACACGGTGGGTGTGGTGATCTCATTGAAACCTACTGAATGTTGAAAGGACTAGATAGGGTGGATGTGGAGAGGATGTTTCCTATGGTGGGGTATCCAGAGCTAGAGGGCACAGCCTCAAAATTGAGGGACAACCTTTCAGAACAGAGGTAAGGACGAATTTTTTTTTAGCCAGAGAGTAGTGAATCTGTGGAATGCTCTGCCACAGACTGGGATGGAGGCCAAGTCCATGGGTATATTTAAAACAGAAGTTGATAGTTTCCTGATCAGTCAGGGCATTAAATGATATGGTGATAGGGCAGGTGTATGGGGTTGAGAGGATAATAAATCAGCCATGATAGAAGGGTGGAGCAGACTCAATTGGCTAAATGGCCTAATTCTGACCCATTGCCTTTTGGTTATGATCACAGCAATCCCATCCTGTAAAGCGCCTCACCTTGCCTTTGGGTTGGCACAATATTGTGGGCTGATCCTGTGCTGTGCTGTACTGTTCTGTCTATATTCTATAATTCCACCATTTGACTGTGGTGGAGGCCAAGTCCGTGCATAAATTTAAGGTGGCAGTTGAACGTTTCCTGATCAGTAAGGGCATCAAAGGATATGGCGAGAAGGCAGGTGTATGGGGTTGAGTGGGGTCTGGGATTAGGCATGATGGAATGACAGAGCAGACTCAATGGGCTGAATGGCCTAATTCTGCTCTTATGTCATACCAAAAGAAGCTGCAGAGGGTTCTAAATTTAGTCAGCTCATTCTTGGGTACCAGCCTACAAAGTACCCAGGACATCTTCAAGGAGCGGTGTTTCAGAAAGGCAGCGTCCATTATTAGGGACCCCCAGCACCCAGGGCATGCCCTTTTCTCACTGTTACCATCAGGTAGGAGATACAGAAGCCTGAAGGCACACACTCAGCGATTCAGGAACAGCTTCTTTCCTTCTGCCATCCAATTCCTAAATGGACATTGAAGCTTTGGACACTACCTCACTTTGTTTAGTATATAGTATTTCTGTTTTTTGCACGATTTTTAATCTATTCAATATACGTATACTGCATAAAGTCTACTGAATAAGATTTACTTATTTATTATTATTATTTTATTTTATTTTCTTCTTCTATATTATGTATTGCATTGAACTGCTGCTGTTAAGTTAACAGATTTCACGTCACATGCCGGTGATAATAAACCTGATTCTGATCTTAATGCAGAATCAGCTCTTTTGTTTTCTGGACATTGAGGGAGAGAGAGGTTGTTATCTTGGCACCACTGTGTCAGGGTGGTGACCTCTCTGTAGGCTGTCTCATCGCTGCTAGAAATAAAGCCGATCAATGTCGTGTCATGTGCAAATTTGATCTGCAGGTTGTTGCTATGAGAAGGGACAGCAGTAGAGAGGGAGGTAAACACAAAGTATACTGCAGATGCTGTGGTCAAATCAACACATACAAACAAGCTGGATGAACTCATCGGGTCGGGCAGCATCCTTTAAAAGGAGCAGTCAAGGTTTCGGCCGAGACCCTTCGTCACTCCTGATGAAGGGTCTAGGCCCGAAACATTGACTGCTTCTTTCAACGGATGCCGCCCGACTTGCTGAGTTCATCCAGCTTGTTTGTATGTGTTGAGTAAAGAGGGAGGGCCAGAGGCTGTGGAGGTCAATGCTCTCCTGCAGCTGCTTCAGTAATTCTCCCGCTTCTCCATTCACTTTCCCCACATGAATGTGAGATCAGACATTCAGCATTACCCCCCGTAATTACCCCCAAATCTCTGTTCACTTTCCCCACAGGAGGTTGGAATCAAGCCCTTCGCATTCCCTCAGTCATTCCCACACCTCTCTGTTCACTTTCCCCTCAGGAGTGTGGGATCAGACCCTTGGCATTCCCTCAGTCATTCCCACACCTCTCCATTCACTTTCCCCTCAGGAGTGTGGGATCAGACCCTTGGCATTCCCTCAGTAATCCTCCCACCTCTCCGTTCACTTTCCCCTCAGGAGTGTGAGATCAGACCCTTGGCATTCCCTCAGTCATTCCCACACCTTTCCATTCACTTTCCCCTCAGGAGTGTGGGATCAAGCCCTTAGCATTCCCTCAGTAATCCCCCACCTCTCCGTTCACTTTCCCCTCAGGAGTGTGGGATCAGACCCTTGGCATTCCCTCAGTCATTCCCACACCTTTCCATTCACTTTCCCCTCAGGAGTGTGGGATCAAGCCCTTAGCATTCCCTCAGTAATCCCCCACCTCTCCGTTCACTTTCCCCTCAGGAGTGTGGGATCAGACCCTTGGCATTCCCTCAGTCATTCCCACACCTTACCATTCACTTTCCCCTCAGGAGTGTGGGATCAGACCCTTGGCATTCCCTCAGTCATTCCCACACCTTTCCATTCACTTTCCCCTCAGGAGTGTGGGATCAAGCCCTTAGCATTCCCTCAGTAATCCCCCACCTCTCCATTCACTCTTCTCACAGGACATAGGAGTGTGGGATCAGACCCTTGGCATTTCCTCAGTAATCCCCCACCTCTCCGTTCACTTTCCCTTCAGGAGTGTGGGATCAGACCCTTGGCATTCCCACAGTCATTCCCACACCTTTCCATTCACTTTCCCCTCAGGAGTGTGGGATCAGACCCTTGGCATTCCCACAGTCATTCCCACACCTTTCCATTCACTTTCCCCTCAGGAGTGTGGGATCAGACCCTTGGCATTCCCTCAGTAATCCTCCCACCTCTCCGTTCACTTTCCCCTCAGGAGTGTGGGATCAAGCCCTTAGCATTCCCTCAGTAATCCCCCACCTCTCCGTTCACTTTCCCTTCAGGAGTGTGGGATCAGACCCTTGGCATTCCCACAGTCATTCCCACACCTCTCCATTCACTTTCCCCTCAGGAGTGTGGGATCAGACCCTTGGCATTCCCTCAGTCATTCCCACACCTTTCCATTCACTTTCCCCTCAGGAGTGTGGGATCAGACCCTTGGCATTCCCTCAGTAATCCCCCACCTCTCCATTCACTTTCCCCTCAGGAGTGTGGGATCAGACCCTTGGCATTCCCTCAGTCATTCCCACACCTCTCCATTCACTTTCCCCTCAGGAGTGTGGGATCAGACACTTGGCATTCCCTCAGTAATCCCCCACCTCTCCATTCACTCTTCTCACAGGACATAGGAGTGTGGGATCAGACCCTTGGCATTTCCTCAGTAATCCCCCACCTCTCCATTCACTTTCCGCTCAGGAGTGTGGGATCAGACCCTTGGCATTCCCTCAGTAATCCTCCCACCTCTCCGTTCACTTTCCCCTCAGGAGTGTGGGATCAGACCCTTGGCATTCCCTCAGTCATTCCCACACCTTTCCATTCACTTTCCCCTCAGGAGTGTGGGATCAGACCCTTGGCATTCCCTCAGTCATTCCCACACCTTTCCATTCACTTTCCCCTCAGGAGTGTGGGATCAGACCCTTGGCATTCCCTCAGTCATTCCCACACCTCTCCATTCACTTTCCCCTCAGGAGTGTGGGATCAAGCCCTTAGCATTCCCTCAGTAATCCCCCACCTCTCCGTTCACTTTCCCCTCAGGAGTGTGGGATCAGACCCTTGGCATTCCCTCAGTCATTCCCACACCTTTCCATTCACTTTCCCCTCAGGAGTGTGGGATCAGACCCTTGGCATTCCCTCAGTCATTCCCACACCTTTCCATTCACTTTCCCCTCAGGAGTGTGGGATCAGACCCTTGGCATTCCCTCAGTCATTCCCACACCTTTCCATTCACTTTCCCCTCAGGAGTGTGGGATCAGACCCTTGGCATTCCCTCAGTCATTCCCACACCTTTCCATTCACTTTCCCCTCAGGAGTGTGGGATCAAGCCCTTAGCATTCCCTCAGTAATCCCCCACCTCTCCGTTCACTTTCCCTTCAGGAGTGTGGGATCAGACCCTTGGCATTCCCACAGTCATTCCCACACCTCTCCATTCATTTTCCGCTCAGGAGTGTGGGATCAGACCCTTGGCATTCCCTCATAATCTCCCCACCTTTCCGTTCACTCTTCTCACAGGACACAGGAGTGTGGGATCAGACCCTTGGCATTCCCTCAGTCATTCCCACACCTCTCCATTCACTTTCCCCTCAGGAGTGTGGGATCAGACCCTTGGCATTCCCTCAGTCATTCCCACACCTCTCTGTTCACTCTTCTCACAGGACACAGGAGTGTGGGATCAGACCCTTGGCATTCCCTCAGTCATTCCCACACCTCTCCGTTCACTTTCTGCTCAGGAGTGTGGGATCAGACCCTTGGCATTCCCTCAGTAATCCCCCCACCTTTCCGTTCACTCTTCTCACAGGACACAGGAGTGTGGGATCAGACCCTTGGCATTCCCTCAGTCATTCGCACACCTCTCCGTTCACTTTCCCCTCAGGAGTGTGGGATCAGACCCTTGGCATTCCCTCAGTCATTCCCACACCTCTCCGTTCACTTTCCGCTCAGGAGTGTGGGATCAGACCCTTGGCATTCCCTCAGTAATCCCCCCACCTTTCCGTTCACTCTTCTCACAGGACACAGGTGTGTGGGATCAGACCCTTGGCATTCCCTCAGTCATTCCCACATCTCTCTGTTCACTCTTCTCACAGGACACAGGAGTGTGGGATCAGACCCTTGGCATTCCCTCAGTAATCCCCCCCACCTGTCCATTCAATTTCCGCTCAGGAGTGTGGGATCAGACCCTTGGCATTTCCTCAGTCATTCCCACACCTTTCCATTCAATTTCCCCTCAGGAGTGTGGGATCAGACCCTTGGCATTTCCTCAGTAATCCCCCCACCTTTCTGTTCACTCTTCTCACAGGACACAGGAGTGTGGGATCAGACCCTTGGCATTCCCTCAGTAATCCCCCACCTCTCCGTTCACTCTTCTCACAGGACACAGGAGTGTGGGAACAGACACTTGGCATTCCCCCAGTAATCCCCCCACCTCTCCATTCACTTTACCATGGGAGAGTTGGAGCAGACCCTTGGCATTACCTTAATAATCCCCCGATATCTCCATTAACTCTCCCCACAGGAGTGTGGGATTGGACCATTGGTGTTCCCTCAGTAATCCTCCTAGCATCATTCCCACAATCCTGATTGAGAAGTTACAGAACCTGGGCCTCTGTACTTCCCTCTGCAATTGGATCCTCGACTTCCTAACCAGAAGACCACAATCGGTGCAGATTGGTGATAATATCTCCTCCTCGCTGACGATCAGCACTGGAGCACCTCAGGGGTGTGTGCTTAGCCCACTGCTCTACTCTCTATACACACATGACTGTGTGGCTATGCACAGCTCAAATAGCATCTATAATGGTGATACAACCATTGTTGGTAGAATCTCACATGGTGATGAGAGGGCGTACAGGAGTGAGATGTCCAACTAGTGGAATGGTTTCGCAGCAACAACCTGGCACTCAACATCAGTAAGATGAAATAGTTGATTATGGACTCAAGGAAGGGTAAGACGAAGGAACACATACCAATCCTCATAGAGGGATTAGAAGTGGAGAGAGTGAGCAGATTGAAGTTCCTGGGTGTGATGATCTCTAAAGATCTTGCAAGGGGTTTAGATGGAGTGGAGTTTGTTAGGTGTGTTAGAAACATAGAAAACCTACAGCACAATACAGGCCCTTCGGCCCACTAACTTGTGCCAAATATGTCCCTACCTTAGAAATTACTAGGCTTACTGAGAGCCCTCCATTTTACTAAGCTCCATGTACCTATCTAAAAGCCTCTAAAAAGACCCTATCGTATTCACCTCCACCACCATTGCTGGCAGCCCATTCCACACACTCGCCACTGAGTAAAAAACTTACCCCTGATGTTCCTCTGTACCTACTACCCAGCACCTTAAACCTGTGTCCTCTTGTGGCAACCATTTCAGCCCTGGGAAAAAGCCTCTGACTATCCACACAATCAATGCCTCTCATCATCTTATACACCTCTGTCAGGCCATCTCTCATCCTCTGTCGCTCCAAGGAGAAAAGGCCGAGTTCCCTCAACCTATTCTCATAAGGCATTCTCCCCAGTCCAGGCAACATCCTTGTAAATCTCCTCTGCACCCTTTCTATGGCTCCCACATCCTTCCTGTAGTGAGGCGATCAGAACTGAGCACAGTACTCCAAGTGGGGTCTGACCAGGGTCCTATATAGCTGCAACATTATCTCTCAGCTCCTAAATTCAGTTCCACGATTGACGAAGGCCAATACACCGTACGCCTTCTTAACCACAAAGTCAACCTGCGCAGCTGCTTTGAGCGTCCTATGGACTCTGACCGCAAGATCCCTGTGAGCCTCCACACTGCCAAGAGTCTTACCGTTAATACTATATTCTGCCATCATATTTGACCTACCAAAATGAGCCACTTCACACTTACCTGGGTTGAACTCCACCTGCCACTTCTCAGCCCAGTTTTGCATCCTATCAATGTCCTGCTGTAACCTCTGCCAGCCCTCTACACTATCCACAAAACCCCCAACCTTTGTGCCATCAGCAAACTTACTAACCCATCCCTCCACTTCCTCATCCAGGTCATTTATAAAAATCATAAAGAGTAAGGGTCCCAGAACAGATCCCTGAGGTACACCACTGGTGACCGGCGTCCATGCAGAATATGACCTGTCTACAACCTGTCACGTACCCCGTGACTGGGTTACCAAACCAGCAGAGATGGAGTGATACATTGGAGTCTGGTGGTACTGTAACTAAGTGATTATTAATAAACTAAATAATACAGTACAATAAAACGCAAATATATATATAAACAGGTTAGCAATGATATATAGAGAAGTGTGGAAATATAAATCAAAACCAAGCTCTATCAAAGTCTCGGGGTAAATGAATAGTCTTAAGATGATGCAGAGTTCAGTTCAGTTTAAGTCGAGGTAGTTGCTGTGGTACCGTTGGAGAGAGAGAGAGTGAGAGAGAGAGAGGTGAGCAGTTGCAGCAGGCAAACCTTCTATTGTCTTCTTGTTCTGTTGTGCTGTTGTGGTCACCGACTGTGACCCCTCCGTCCCCGGCCAGACTGTTCTTCAGTGATGAGCTTATCACCCAGGTGAGGGTGGACACACACACAAGCCCCCACCGGTCTGCCTTCACACACTGTGAGCCTCTGATCGATTCCCCCGAATCGATCCTCCGAACCCCCACCTTCCTGTGGGTGCACAATGCTCCTTCAGTGTCCCGTGGTGTATCTGCCGGTGTCTCAGCAGACTCCCTTTTTATCTCCCCTGACGGGGGTACCAGCTATCCATCATGTCCATCACCTGGCGCCTCCTTGCTGTGTCAGCAGGGATCCACACAAACAGGCCAAATGTCCTTGGCGCTAAAATCAACAATTAGTGATGGAGCCATAATGTAACCCCACTTTTTAAAAAAGGAGGGAGAGAGAAACCGGGGAATTATAGACTGGTTAGTCTGACATCGGTGGTGGGGAAAATGCTAGAGTCGGTTATCAAAGATGTGATAACAGCACATTTGGAAAGAGGTGAAATCATCAGACAAAGTCAGCATGGATTTGTGAAAGGAAGGTCATGCCTGATGAATCTTATAGAATTTTTTGAAGATGTAACTAGCAGAGTGGATAGGGGAGAGCCAGTGGATGTGGTATATTTAGATTTTCAAAAGGCTCTTGACAAGGTCCCACACAGGAGATTAGTGTGCAAACTTAAAGCACACGGTATTGGGGGTATGGTATTGATGTTGATAGAGAATTGGTTGGCAGACAGGAAGCAAAGAGTGGGAGTAAATGGGACCTTTTCAGAATGGCAGGCAGTGACTAGTGGGGTACTGCAAGGCTCAGTGCTGGGACCCCAGTTGTTTACAATATATATTAATGATTTAGACGAGGGAATTAAATGCAGCATTTCCAAGTTTGCGGATGACACGAAGCTGGGCGGCGGTGTTAGCTGTGAGGAGGATGCTAAGAGGATGCAGGGTGACTTGGATAGGTTAGGTGAGTGGGCAAATTCATGGCAGATGCAATTTAATGTGGATAAATGTGAGGTTATCCACTTTGGTTGCAAGAACAGGAAAACATTATTATCTGAATGGTGGCCGATTAGGAAAAGGGGAGATGCAACGAGACCTGGGTGTCATTGTACACCAGTCATTGAAGGTGGGCATGCAGGTACAGCAGGCGGTGAAAAAGGCAAATGGTATGTTGGCATTCATAGCAAAAGGATCTGAGTACAGGAGCAGGGAGGTTCTACTGCAGTTGTACAAGGCCGCACCTAGAATATTGTATGCAGTTTTGGTCCCCTAATCTGAGGAAAGACATTCTTGCCATAGAGGGAGTACAGAGAAGGTTCCCCAGATTGATTCCTGGGATGGCAGGACTTTCATATGAAGAAAGACTGGATCGACTAGGCTTATACTCACTAGAATTTAGAAGATTGAGGGGGGATCTTATTGAAACGTATAAAATTCTAAAGGGATTGGACAGGCTAGATGCAGGAAGATTGTTTCCGATGTTGGGGAAGTCCAGAACGAGGGGTCACAGTTTAAGGATAAAGGGGAAGCCTTTTAGGACTGAGATGAGGAAAAACTTCTTCACACAGAGAGTGGTGAATCTGTGGAATTCTCTGCCACAGGAAACAGTTGAGGCCGGTTCATTGGCTATATTTAAGATGAAGTTAGATATGGCCCTTGTGGCTAAAGGGATCAGGGGGTATGGAGAGAAAGCAGGTACAGGGTTCTGAGTTGGATGATCAGCCATGATCATATTGAATGGCGGTTCAGACTTGAAGGGCCAAATGGCCTACTCCCGCACCTATTTTCTATGTTTCTATGTAAATCATCCATGGAGTCATAACTTAAATCTTTGTCTCTCTCTCTCTCACATCTGCATCAGAATGCTTCCCCCCCACCTTCATCTCTCTCTCTCTCGTTAGCAGCATAGCTCACAGGGGGGTCAACTCTGGACCCCATCTCCACCTGGTTTTCTCATCACACATAATACCCCCACCCTTAAAAAGAATTTTTACAGGGGGGTAAAAATTCAATAGTAAGGCACATTACAAAGTTTAATATAATACAGAAGTAGACCTTAACCAACAGAGTAACACAGATATAATTTCAAATCTAACACCTAGATAAACAATCAGCAATTACATTGTCGGTCCCCTTTACATGTTGTATCTGTATATGAAATTCTTGTAACATCAGACTCCAACTTAGTAACCGCCTATTCTTATCCTTCATGTTAGTCAAAAATACCAGTGGGTTGTGATCAGTATAAACTATCAATGGCTTCTGTGCCGGACAAATGTAAACCTCAAAATGCTGTAATGCCAGAATAAATGACAGTAATTCTTTCTCTACAGTGGAATAATTTCTCTGGTTTACATTGAACTTCCTAGAGAAATACGCCACTGGGTGTTCAATTTTGTCCTCGGCTCTCTGCAGTAACACTGCCCCTGCAGCCTCATCACTTGCATTGGTTGCCAGGGAGAAGGGTTTTGAAAAGTCAGGTGCTTATAACACAGGGTGGTAACATAGTATAGTTTTCAGCCTCTCAAAGGCTTCTTGGCAAGGATTGCTCCACACAAACTTCTCATTCTTTTGTAAGAGGAGGGAGGGCAATATCCGCAAAGTTTTTACAAAACTTCCGATAGTAACCCACCATTCCCAGAAACCTTCTCAGAGCTCTCTTATCAGTTGGAACGGGAACTTCTGAAATAGCCTGCTCTTTAGCTTACACAGGAGCCAGCTGCCCCTGACCTACCACACACCCCAGATATGTGACCGTAGCGTGGCCGAACTCACTTTTAGCGAGGTTCACTGTGAGCTTGGCTTCAGACAGCCGTTTAAACAGTTCTTCCACAGCCACAATGTGCTTGTCCCACGTATCACTCCAAACCACTAAATCGTCAATGTAAGCCCCTGTGTTCTTTAACCCTTGTATCACTGAGTCAATCATCCTCTGAAATGTCCCTGGAGCAGTTTTCCATTCCAAAAGGCAAGACATTATACTCATAGAACCCTGATGGAGTGACAAATGCTGAAATTTCTCGAGCCCTGTCAGTTAAAGGAACACACCAGTATCCTTTCAGTAAGTCAATCTTTGTGATGTACCTAGCCTTTCCCACTCTATCAATGCAATCATCCACCCTTGGGATAGGATAAGCATCAGTCTTTGTGATGCCATTCACTTTTCTATAATCTGTACAAAACCTTACACTACCACCAGGCTTCGGGACAACCACACATGGAGATGCCCACTCTGAGGAAGATTCCGTGATAATGCCAGCAGCTAGCATATGTTCAATTTTTTTTTCCACTAGCTTGCTTTTTTCTAAATTCATCCTATAGGGGTGTTGCTTAATAGGCTGGGCTGCAGTAACAATAACATGTACTGCAACAGTACATCTCCGAGGAACATCTGGACATAAATCTGTATGTCGGTTAATTAGTTCTGTCAGCAGTTCCCTTTGTTCAGACTCCAAATGACAGACCTTATCAGCAAAGTTGGCCAAAACAACAGAGTTTTCTAGACTGGTGGGGCACTATGTTTATTTTTTAAAAGTGCTCGTGCCCCTCATTAGCAGTCTCCACAGATTCATCTGTTTTCATGACAGCATTGACTGGCATGGCTTTTGGATCATGATAAGCTTTCAGCATATTGATTTGGACTAATTGATCTGGCTTGCGCCGATCAGGAGTTTCAACAACATAGTTCAAAGAGTCTGTTTTCTTAATTACCTTGTACAGACCTTCTAAGCTCGCCTGAAGGGGGTTGGTCACTAATGGGAATAATACCAGGACCTTATCACCAATCTGAAACACCTGTTCTCACACTCATCTATCATACCACTGCTTCATTTTAATTTGGGAGTCTTGGAGATTTTTCTTTGTAAGGTCGCATATCTTGTTAAGCCTCTCACAGAATTTCAAAACATAGTCAATCACATTGACATGCACTGTCGGGTCAGACCATTTCTCTTTAAGTAAGGTCAGAGGTCCCTTGGGCCTATGACTGAAAACAAGCTCGAATGGGCTGAACCCCAGGGACTCCTCAATCGTGTCCCTCCTAACCCAATGTACAGTTTTCCTTACTCCAAAGTGTCCACCTAGGGGTATCTTGTGGCCAGGTTCAATATTTTGTCCCTATAAACCTTTGGAACTACCACCTGGTGTACAATCGTCCAATCCTCATCTGCCGGCACTGTAGCCGGTCTCTGCTTTATCATTAATACTCCCTCTTTCATATAGAATCCGACTGGTTCCTTTTTAATTCCCTCCTCCGAGACAGCTGTCTCCTTCAAAGCCACAAGTTCCTCATCTTTCCTCTGTTCCCTCACAAACTCTTTCCTCGATAAGAGTAAATCCATCTCATCCCTCTTTACCTCCTCAGCTTCCCTGTCCTCTAACCCCTTCTGATACAGGGTCGGTAAAAACGTCTCAGCTAAATCCATGTCTGCTGCGGCTACCTCAGGGTTGGTTTGAGCAGCCCTTTTTGCCATGCAAGCGGGATAAGCTTAAGAATCTGTAGGCGGGTCCTCAGCACCTACAGGCTTATTCATGAGCTGAACTGTTAAATTAACTTCACCCTGGATAGGTGCCAATTTAATGTTTACCAAACTCAGCGCTATCGTTAAGCCTAGAAAGACCATGTTTACATTCTGAAATTTCCCGAACAGTCCATCAATTCTGACCTTTACTTCGATTCGTCCCCATGGTAACACAGATAGGTGGTCTCTCAAACCCAAAACAATCCTTTTGCTCTACATTGTCATCTTGAACAACAGCCCCTTTCTCACTATTGTCCATAAAATTCACATCACCAGCTTTCATCTCATCACTAACTTTTAGAACACCGTCTAACACAAGTGACTGAGAATCCTCACTTTCCACTGGTGCTAGGGTTAACCCCTTACTCACTGAACCAAGTCCATCTGACACAAAAGGATTGCATTCGTTTTTAACCAAGTCAGATACCTCAGACCTTTCCTAGGTCTCAACACAAGCTTCAGTACCCTGTGAATCCACAGGTACCTCCATAACCTGAACACAGGCAAACGGGACATCTGCCTCTTCTAGGCTTTCAATACCTGTCCCATTTTCAAATTCCAAGTTCCCCTGATCCTCCCAGTTACTCTCTGGGCAACTGCCATTTGGAGTAAACTCAACCTTGCGGGTTAAAACAACCTCGCCTGCTAACCAAGCAGACTCCCTCAAGGTAGTGGCATCCTTTTCATCTTGGAATGCCCTTACATCATTGGGAACACACTTCTTAAATTCCTCAACGACAACCAGCTCCTTCAAGCTATATAAATCATCAGTGTCCACCACTGGACCTTCCAGCTGCCACATCTGTTTCTCAAATTGTCTCTGTCTTTCCCTTTCCTGTCTCTGTCTCCGTGCTTCTTCCACCCTTAACTTAATTCCCTCTATCCTCATCTCTTCCAGACGTATCTGGACCTCTAGAGAAAACATTTCTACCTCCTTCTCACTAAAACGCTTCATAGAAATATAGTGCTCCACTATTATCATTTGGAGTTCCACCTTTCTCATACCTGTCTGTGCCTTAAGTTGCAATGCATTAACAACTTCCCACAACTCAGCCTTTTTAGTTTTCCATAAGCCCACAGGGTCTGGACTTAACAGAAATCCCTCAACATCCATTTCTGCTCTTTTTCCTTTTCTGGTTTTTACACAACCAAATCAGATAAGGGAATTTACCCTAATCAATTCAACAGCCCCCCAATTGGCTATTCAAATCCCGGATAAGCCCCCAGTTTGTCATGTACCCCGTGATCGGGTTACCAAACCAGCAGAAAGGGAATGATACATTGCAGTCTGGTGGCACTGTAACTAAAAGTGTTTATTAGTAAACTAAGTAATACAGTACAATAAAATGCGAATATACATATAAGACAGCTTAGCAATGATATATACAGAAGTGTGGAAATATAAATCAAAACCAAGCTCTATCAAAGTCTAGGGGTAAATGAATAGTCTTAAGATGATGCAGAGTTCAGTTCAGTTCAGTTTAAGTCGAGGTAGTTGCTGTGGTACCGTTGGAGAGAGAGAGAGTGAGAGCGAGTGAGAGCGAGAGCGAGAGCGAGAGAGAGAGAGAGAGAGAGAGAGAGAGAGAGAGAGAGAGAGAGAGAGAGAGAGAGAGAGAGAGAGAGAGAGAGAGAGAGAGAGAGAGAGAGAGAGAGAGAGAGAGAGAGAGAGAGAGAGAGAGAGAGAGAGAGAGAGGTGAGCAGCTGCAGCAGGCAAACCTTCCGTTGTCTTCTTGTTCTGTTGTGCTGTTGTGGTCACCGACTGTGACACCTCCGTTCCCGCCCGGCCAGACTGTTCTTCAGTGATGAGCCTGTCACCCAGGCGAGGGTGGACACACACACAAGCCCCCACCGGTCTGCCTTCACACACTGTAAGCCTCTGATCGATTCCCCCGAATCGATCCTCCGAACCCCCACCTTCCTGTGGGTGCACAATGCTCCTTCAGTGGTCCCCGTGGTGTATCTGCTGGTGTCTCAGCAGACTCCCTTTTTATCTCCCCTGACGGGGGTACCAGCTATCCATCATGTCCATCACCTGGCGCCCTCCTTGCTGTATCAGTGTTACGCCCCTGAAAACGGGGAGAAATAATCACGAGTGATGTGAGGTGGTTTCCTCATTGAGAATTTACTCAAGTGATCAAAAATATATACAAATTACAAAAAAAAAATCTTCACAACAAATTGGTCACAACAGAATACATACCCTCTGTAAATTACAGCAATACATAGTATTTCCCTGAGACATCATTCACATTTTCTCTACTGTTACTGGTGCATAATATGTAGCATTAGCTCAGTAAACTCTCACAACTTAAAGTTACTAAATAAATAATACACAAACAACTGTGCAAAATGCATTTACATAGGTGCACATGTAAACTCACAAAGCAGCAAAACACGCGGTATCGGTACACAAAATGGCAGCGGCTCCGCTCACACATGTGCAAACATTACTCTTACTTAGTCGAACGTTACATAAACACACTCTTGGCACCTTACACATATTAGGAAGTTATCATGACCCTTTTAACAGTGTAAATTACCAACAACATACCTGAAAACGGGGAGAAATAATCACGAGTGATGTGAGGTGGTTTCCTCATTAAGAATTTACTCAAGTGAAGAAAGTACCGTGATGTCCCCAAGTATGTGGGTGGAGACAGAAGCAATCGACCTCAGGCTAACAGATCAAGGCTACTCTGCAGATCACTGATAATACTATTAGGGCTTAACTTTATACAATAAAGAATGAAAGAAACGGTGAAATGAATTAAATACCTATTAGTATTTTAGCCCTTTTTAACACGTTTTCACTTTAAAAAATTTTTTTGAACTTAACAGATCTTTACTGTCTTATCCTTTAACTTGTTACATCAGCAGGGATCCACTCAAACAGTTCAAATGTCCTTGGCGCTAAGTTCAACAATTAGCGATGGAGCCATAATACTAAATCATCCATGGAGCCATAACTTTAAATCCTTGTCTCTCTCTCTCACATCTGCAGCAGGATGCCTCCCCCCCACCTTCATCTCTCTCTCTCTCGTTAGCAGCATAGCTCACAGGGGGGGTCAACTCTGGACCCCATCTCCACCTGGTTTTCTCATCACACATAACAAACCACACTTTACCTTGTGTGGGCAAGCCAGTTCTGGATCCACAAAGCAATCAAACCCGCGATACAGTCCAGGGCATCGTCGATTAGACAGGAGTCCTTCTGGGTCATGGCAATGAGAGCGCAGTAGTCTAATCAGAATTGCCATGGCTCGTCCTTCTTCCTGACCACCGCAGGGGCTGACCGTGGGCTGTCAGAGGGTTCAATGATGCCAGCTGCTGCCATCTCTTTGATCCGCTGCTCCGATGCCCGGAGTTTAGCGAGGGCCAGGGGCTGGGGCTGCGGGCGGTTAGGCTGGGCCTCCCTGGTGTTAACGTGGAATTGCACAAGCCCCTTTGCGTCTGCAGTCCTTGTCTCTGGCTGTGAAGATATTGAGGTGCTGTCTAGGAGGGCTTTCAGCCGCTGCCTCTGGTCCTGACACCACCTGAATGGTCTCGCTGGGGGACGCCGCAGTAGTGACGCATTGTGGTTGCTGGTGATGGGCGTGGTGGGGTGAACGGTGGCGGTCGTTGCCATGCCTGCCTGGTCCACTTCCTGAAGCTGCCCTGCTGGAGAGCCTTGGCTTTGGCACTGAGGTAGAGTGTTGCCCCTGGCACATCCACGTGGGTCTCCCCCAGCAGGACAGCAGGTCCAGACCAATGATGCAAGAGTCCCAGACATTGGCCAGCCACACTTCGTGCTCCGCTGTGTTTTCCCCACTGCAATGTGCAGCCTCCTCTTCCCTCTCGTCACCGCATAGTCGCCAGTGACCGTAGTCAGCTGGACCGTTGTCATTGTCCACCACCCAGGCAGGGATGGCTGGTCCTTGTGGAACACACCCAGACAGATGATAGTGAAGGTTGACTCTGTGTCCACCAACGCACAACATCTGATGCCCTCCACCACACAGTCCATGTATACATCTTCCTCTTCATCCAGGGAGACGACAGTGAAAGGATTCTGCTGGAGGTCTCAAGACTTTCCTGCTAAAGGGTCTCAGCTCAAAACATTGACTATATGTTAACACAAAGTAACTGCAGATGCTGTGGTCAAAGCAACACGTATAAAAGCTGGATGAACTCAGCAGGTCGGGCAGCATCCGTTAAAATGAGTAGTCAACGTTTCGGGCCGAGACCCTTCGGCAGGACGTTGACTGCTCATTTCAATGCATGCTGCCCGACCTGCTGAGTTCATCCAGCTTTTGTATTTGTTGTATTGACTATATGTTTTCCCTTGCACGGTGTCTGACCTGCTGAGTTCCTGCAGCACTTTGTGTGTGTTGCTTGGATTTACAGCATTTTGTGTGTGTTGCTTGGATTTACAGCATCTGCAGATTTTCCCTTGTTTTGTGATTTAAGAGCAGCTTGTGGTTGAGCCCACCAGAGGATCAGTTGTTCTGGATTGGGTGTTGTGCAATGAACTGGAAAACTGATTGGAGAACTTAAGGTAAAAGAACCCTTAGGGGGAAATAATCATAACATGATCAGATTTACCCTGAAATTTGAGAAGGAGAAGCTAAAGTCAGATGTATCTGCATTACAGTGGAGTAAAGGGAATTACAGAAGCATGAGAGAGGAGTTGGCAGGATTGATTGGAAAAGAACACTGGCAGGGATGACGGCAGAGCAGAAATGGTTGGAATTTCTGGAAGCAATTCAGAAGGCACAAGGTATACACATCCCAAAAAGAAAGACATATTCTGAAGGGTAGATGATACAAACTCACCTAACAAGAAAAGTCAAAGCTAACATAAAAGCAAAAGATGGGGCATGTGTTAAAGCAAAAATTAATGAGAAGTTAGAGAATTAGGAAGCTTATAACTACCAACAGAAGGCAACTAAAAAACTCATTAAGAAGGTAAAGTAAGCTAGCCAATAAGAAAGGAGGATACCAAAAGTTTCTTCAGATACATGAACTGTAAAAGAGAGGTGAGAGTGGGTATTGGACCACTGGAAAATGAAGCTGGAGAGGTAGTAATGGAGGATTGGGAACTGGCAGATGAACTGAATAAGTATTTTGCATCATTCTTCACGGTGGAAGACATTAACAGTAAGGTGGAAGTTCCAGGTGTCAGGTGTCATGAAGTGTGTGAAGTTACCATAACTAGAGAGAAGGTTCTTGGGAAACTGAAATGTCCGAAGATAGATAAGTCACCTGGACCAGATGGTGTACACACTAGGGTTCTGAAAGAGGTGGCTGAAGAGATCATGGAGGCATTAGTAATAATCTTTAAAGAATCACTAGATTCTGAAATGGTTCCGGAAGACTGGAAAATTGCAAATGTCACTCCACTCTTCAAGAAAGGAGAAAGACAGAAGAAAGAAAATTATAGGCCAGTTAATCTGACCTCATTGGTTGGGAAAATGTTAGAATTAATTGTTAAGGATGTGAATTTGGGGTACTTGGAGGCACATAATAGAAAAGGCCGCGATCAGCATGGTTTCCTCAAAGGAAAACCTTGCCTGAAAAATCTGTTGGAATTATTTGAAAAAATAACAAGCAGGATAGACAAAGGAGAATTGCTTGATGTTATGTACTTGGATTTTCAGGAGGCCTTTAACGAGGTACCACACATGAGGCTGCTTAACAGGCTACAAGCCCATGGTATTATGGGAAAGTAGCATGGATAAAGCAGTGGCTGATTGGCAGGAGGCAAAGAGGTGGGGATATAGAGAGCCTTTTCTGGTTGGCTACCGGTGGTTAGTGGTCTTCCACCGGGGCCAGTGTTGGGACCGATTCTTTTCACATTATATGTCAATGATTTGGATGATGGAATTGATGGCCTTATTGCAAGGTTTGCAGGCAATATGAAGATTGGTGTAGGGGCAGGTAGTTTTTGGGGAGTAGAGAGGCTACAGAAAGGCAGACAGATTAGGAGAATGGGCAAAGAAATAGCAGATGGAATACAGTGTTGGGAAGTGTATGGTTGTGCACTTTGGTAGAAGTTGACTATTTTCTAAATGGAGAGTAAATACAAAAATCTGAGGCGCGAAGGGACTTGGGAGCCCTTGAGCAGGATTCCCTGAAGGTTAATTTACAGGTTGAGTTTGTGGTGTGGAAGGCAAAAGCAATGTTAGCATTCATTTCAAAAGGACTGGAATATAAAAGCAAGGATGTAATGTTGAGACTTTATAAAGCACTGGTGAGGCTACACTTGGAGTATTGTGAGCAGTTTTGGGCCCTTTAGAAAAGTTGTGCTGAAACGGGAGAGGGTTCAAAGGGGGTTCATGAAAATGATACCAAGATTGAATGGCTTGTCATATGAAGAGCATCTAATGGCTCTGGGCCTGTATTCACTGGAATTCAGAAGAATGAAGGATCACCTAATTGAAATTGTTGAATGGTGAAAGGACTTGATAGAGTTGATGTGGAAAAGATGTTTCCTATGGTGGGAGAGTGTAAGACCAGAGGACACAGTCTCAGAATAGAGGTGCGTCCTTTTTGAACAGATGAGGAGGAATTTCTTCAGCCAGAAAGTGATGAATCTGTGGAATTCGTTGTCACAGGCAGATGTCAAGTCTTTATGTATATTTAAGGCAGAGATTGATAGATTCTTGATTGGCCAGGGCATAAAGAAATATGGGGAGTAGGCAGGAGATTGGAGCTGAGAGGAAAATTGGATCATCCCTGATGAAATGGCTGATTGAGGGAAGTACAGTTCCCATACCAGGCAGTGATGCAGCCAGTCAGGATGCTCTCAATTGTGCCCCTGTAGAAAGTTCTTAGGATTTGGGGGCCCGTACTAAACTTCCTCAACCGTCTGAGGTGAAAGAGACACCTCAGATCCATTAATGTCAAGAGAGGTTAGCCTCTTCCTGTCGTCCAGACCCAGCTTGCTTGCTTTTACAACATTGAGGGAGAAGGTTGTTTTCTTGACACCACTGTGTCAGGGTGATGACTTCTTCTCTGTAGTGTTTAGTCTGATGGCCGGTAAACTCAATGTTTCACAGACTATAGAACCTTCCAGCTGACTTCAGAGTCTTTCACATGCTTTCTGGCAAACTCTAGCTGAGATTTCATGTGAGTTTTTTTTAATAATGGCTTTCTCTTTGCCACTCTCCCATAAAACTGCAACCGATGAAACACCCGGGCAGCAGTTGTTTGCACAGACTCTCCCATCTCAGCCACTGCAGCTTGTAACTCCTCCAGAATTGTCATAAGTTTCTTGGTGACCTCCCTCACTAGTCTAATTCTTGGACGGTCACTCTCTTTTTGAGGGAGGACTGCCCTAGACAGATTTACGGCTGTGCCATATTCTTTCCATTTCTTGATGACTGACTTAACTGTACTCCAAGGGATATTCAGCAACTTGGAAAATTTCTTGTATCCATCTTCTGACTTGTGCTTTTCTTTCTTTCTTTTTTCAATCTTTTTATTGATTTTAGACTTGTGTTTTTCGATAACCTTTTCGTGGAGTAGCTTGGACTGTTCTTTTGTCTTTATGGTGTAGTTTTTGCCAGGATACTGACTCACCAGCAACTAGACCTTCCTGATACAGGTGTATTTTTTACCACAATCAATTGAAACACCTTTAACTACACACAGGTGATCTCCATTTAACTAATTATGTGACTTCTAAAACCATTTGGCTGCACCAGTGATGACTGGATATGTCGTATTAAAGGGGTGAATACTTATGCAATCAATTATTTTGTATTTTATATTTGTAATTAATTTAGATCACTTTGTAGAGATCTGTTTTCACTTTAACATGAAAGTCTTTTCCTGTTGATCAGTGTCAAAAGAGCCAAATTAAATCCACTGAGATTCAATGTGGTTAAACAACAAAACATGGAAATTTGTGGGGGGGGGGGGGGGTGGGTGAATACTTTTTATAAGCACAGTAGTTCTTTTACAGTATAGGAGTACCTGTCACTATGTGGAAGGCTAAAATCACCTGCTATAACAACCTTATGTTTCTTGGAACAGACTGCAATCTCTCTACAAATTTGTTCCTTTAAATCCCTAGGACTGTTGGGTGGTTTGTAATACAGCCCCTTTCACGAGATCATACCTTTCTTATTCCTCAGTTCTATCCACAATGCTTCATGAGACAAGTTTTCCAGTCTGTCCTGACTGAACAATGCTGTGATATTTTCCCTCATGAGTAATGCCAACCTTCCTCCATTAATCCCCTGCATTCTGTCGAGTCTAAAACAACAGAACCCCGGAGTGCTGAGTTGCTAGTCCCTCTCCTGCTACAGCCAGCTACAATATCATAAATCCAGGTGCTGACCCATTCCCTGAGCTGCTTCTTGCATTGAAATATGCGCAGCGCAGAACGTTAGTCACACCGTCCTCAATCTCTCGCAAGAGGTGAGTGTAGATATAGGACCGCTGGAAAATGATGCTGTAGAGGTGGTAATGGGGGATAAAGAAGGGAAAAAGAGTGAGCAGCCAGTGCAGACCACCCTGTGACCATCCTCCTCAACAACACATACAACACTTTGGTTGGTGCTGGGGGGCGGTGGTGAGCTAACAGAGGAAAGTCACAACGGTCGGGACTCTGGCGCTGTGTCTGGCTTGGTGACTCGACAGAGAAGACGCACATTGTGGTAATAGGGGATTCGTTCGTTAGGGGGACAGAGAGGAGGCTCTAATGTTGAAATTGCAGGGACCCTGGCAGATATATTTACAATGTCAGTATCTATGGGTGAGGTGCCAGAGGATTGGGATGATAGCTCATGTTGTTCTGTTGTTTAACAAAGGCCCTAAAAATAATCCGGGAAATTATAGACCAGTAAATTTGATGTTGGTAGTAGGTAAATTATTGGAAGGAATACTAAGAGATAGGGTCTACAAGTATATAGATAGACTGGGACTTATTAGGGAGAGTCAACATGGCTTTATGTGTGGTAGGTCATGTTTAACAAATCTATCAGAGTTTTTCAAGGAGGTTACAAGGAAAGTGGATGAAGGGAAGGCAGTGGATGTTGTCTACATAGACTTCAGTAAGGCCTTTGACAAGGTCCCGCATGGGAGGTTAGTTAGGAAGATTCATTCGCTAGGTATACATGGTGAGGTAGTAAATTGGATTAGACATTGGCTCAATGGGAGAAGTCAGAGAATGGTAGTGGAGGATTGTTTCTCTGAGTGGAGACCTGTGACTAGTGGGGTGCCACAGGGATCAGTGCTGGGTCCATTGTTATTTGTCATCTATATCAATGATCTGGATGATAATGTGGTAAATTGGATCAGCAAATTTGCTGATGATACAAAGATTCAAGGTGTAGTGGACAGTGAGGAAGGTTTTCAAAGCTTGCAGAGGGATTTGGACCAACTGGAAAAATGGGCTGAAAAATGGCAGATGGAGTTTAATACAGACAAGTGTGAGGTATTGCACTTTGGAAGGAAAAACCAAGGTAAAACATACAAGGTAAATGGTAGGGCACTGAGGAGTGCAGTAGAACAGAGGGATCTGGGAATACAGATACAAAGTTCCGTAAAAGTGGAATCACAGGTAGATAGAGTAGTAAAGAGAGCTTTTGGTACATTGGCCTTTATAAATCAAAGTATTGAGTATAAGAGTTGGAATGTTATGGTGAGGTTGTATAAGACATTGGTGAGGCCGAATTTGGAGTATTGTGTGCAGATTTGGTCACCGAATTACAGGAAGGATATTAATAAAGTTGAAAGAGTGCAGAGAAGGTTTACAAGGATGTTACCAGGACTTGAGAAACTGAGTTACAGAGAAAGGTTGAATAGGTTAGGACTTTATTCCCTGGAACATAAAAGAATGAGGGGAGATTTGATATATAAAATTATGATGGGTATAGATAGAGTGAATGCAAGCAGGCTTTTTCCACTGAGGCTAGGGGAGAAAAAAACCAGAGGACATGGGTTAAGGGTGAAGGGGGAAAAGTTTAAAGGGAACATTGGGGGGGGGCTTCTTCACGTAGAGAGTGGTGGGAGTGTGGAATGAGCTGCTAGATGAAGTGGTAAATGCAGGCTCACTTTTAACATTTAAGAAAAACTTGGACAGGTACATGGATGAGAGGTGTATGGAGGGATATGGGCCAGGTGCAGGTCAGTGGGACTAGGCAGAAAAATAGTTCAGCACAGCCAAGAAGGGCCAAAAGGCCTGTTTCTGTGCTGTAATGTTCTATGGTTCTATGGTTCTGTGGACAAGAACAAGATTCCCAGATGGTATGTTGCTTCCTGGCTGCCAGGGCCTGGGACAGCTCAGATCAAATCCTCAGCATTCTTAAGCGGGAGGGTGAACAGCCAGAAGTTGGAGTCCATGTAGATACCAATGACATGGGTAGAATTTGATGAGCTTCTGCATAGGTAGTTCAGGGATTTAGGTGCTAAGATAAAGGTCAGGACTTCCAGGGTTGTGATCTCAGGATTGCTACCCATGCCACGTGCTAGTGAGACCAGAACTAGGAAGATTATACAGTTTAATATGTGGCAAAGGAGTTGGTGTGGGGGGGGGGGGGCATAAGATTTTTGGATCATTGGGCTCTATTACAGGAAAAATGGGACCTGTATAAAAGGGATGGTTTGCACCTGAACTGGAAGGGGACTAATATCCCAGTGGGAAGGTTTGTTAATGCTGCACAGTTGGGTTTAAGCTAGAGTTGCAGGGGATGGGAGCCAGAGTGCCAGAACAGTTACTGGAGAGGTTGTGGAGGCAAATGTTAGTAAGACCTCAGACAAAGTCAGTAATCAAAAGGTTGAGCTGATGCGACTAGTGTCTGTGTATTTCAGTGCAAGATGATGATGATGTCCAGTTCTTCAGCTCCTGATCTTTAATGTAAGAGGTATTATAGGAAGGGTGGATGAGCCCAGGGCAGGAATCAACACCTGGAATTATAATGTTGTAGCCATTAGTGAGACATGGTTGCAGAAGGGGAAGGACAGGCAGCTCAGTATTCCAGAGTTCCTTTGTTTTAGATGTAGCAGAGTGGGAGGGATTAAAGGGGGAAGGGTAGCATTACCAGTCAGGGGAAATGTCACGGCAGTGCTCAGTCAGGACAGACTGGAGAACTTGACCAGTGAGGCATTATGGGTGGAACTGAAAATAGGAAAGGTATGATCATGTTAATGGGGCTACGTTACAGACCACCCAACAGTCTCCGGGAATTGGAGGAACAAATTTGTAAAGAGATTGTAGACTGTTGCAAGAAATATAAGGTTGTTATAGTTGGTGATTTTAACTTTCCACATATTGACTGGGATTTCCACACTGTAAAAGGACTAGATGGGATAGAGTTTGTCAAATGTGGTCAGGAAAATTCTTCATCAGTTCATAGAAGTCCCAGCCAGAGAGCACGTGATACTTGATCTGCTATTCGGGAATGAGACAGGGCAGGTGGCAGAAGTTTGTGTAGGGGAACACTTTGCATCCAGTGACCCCAATGCCATCAGTTTCAAATGAAATATGCAAAAAGATAGGTCTGTTCTGCGGGATGAGATTCTAAGTTGGAGAAATGATCTGGCAAGTATGGATTGGGACAGGCTATTTTCTGACAAGGTGTACTTGGTAAGAGAAAGGCCTCCAAAATTGATATTTTGAGAGTATAAAGCTTGTATGTGTCTGTCAGAATAAAAGGTAAAGGTAACAAGTGTAGGGATAATCAACACGTACAAAAGCTGGATGAACTCAGCAGGTCGGGCAGCATCCGTTGAAAGGAGCAGTCAACGTTTTGGGCCGAGACCCTTCGTCAGGACTGAAGAAGGAGGGGGCAGGGGCCCCATAAAGAAGGTGGGGGGAGGGTAGAATGTGCCAGGTGAAAAACCAATCAGAGGAAAGATCAAGGGGTGGGGGAGGGGATAGGCAGGAGAGGTGAGGAAGGAATCTAAGGGGAAAGCACTATGGGTAGTAGAAGAAGGCAGAATCATGAGAGAGATGATAGGCAGCTGGAAGAGGAGGCAGAGTGAAAGTGGGATGGTGGAAGGGAGAGGAAGGGAATTACCGGAAGTTGGAGAATTTGATGTTCATACCAAGGGGCTGGAGACTACCCAGACAGTATATGAGGTGTTGCTCCTCCAACCGGAGTTTGGCCTCATCATGGCAGTAGAGGAGGCCATGTATGGACATATCCGAATGGGAATATGAAGCAGAGTTGAAGTGGGTTGCAACCGGGAGATCCTGTCTGTTGTGGCGGACAGAGCGGAGATGCATGACGAAGCGGTCCCCCAATCTGTGTCGGGTCTCGCCAATGTAGAGGAGGCCGCACCGGGAGCTCCGGATGCAATAGATGACCCCAACAGACTCACAAGTGAAGTGTTGCCTCACCTGGAAGGACTGTTTGGGGCCCTGAATGGTGGTAAGAGATGAGGTGTAGGGACAGGTGTCACACTTACGCTTGCAGGGAGATCTGTGGGGAGGGACGTGTGGACCAGGCAGTCACGAAGGAAACGATCCCTGCGAAAAGCAGAGAGGGGTAGAGAGGGAAAGATGTCCTTAGTGGTGGGGTCCTGTTGAAGGTGGCGGAAGTTGCGGAGGATAATATGCTGGATCCGGAGGCTGGTGGGGTGATAGGTGAGAACAAGGGGAACACGGTCCCTGTTGTGGTGACGGGAGGATGGGGTGAGGGCCGAAGTGTGGGAAATGGAGGAGATGCGGGTGAGGGCATCATTGATGATGTCAGAAGGGAAACCACGATTCTTAAATAAAGAGGACATTTGGGATGTCCTGGAATGGAAAGCCTCATCCTTGGAGCAGATGCGGTGGAGACGGAGGAACTGGGAATAGGGAATAGCATTTTTACATTTGTCAGGGTGGGAAGAGGTATAGTTGAGGTAGTTATGGGAGTCGGTGGGTTTGTAGAAGATGGCAGTGGATTAACAAGTGTAGGGAGCCTTGGCTTTCAAACGATGTTGAGGCCCTGTTAGGAAAAACTGAGGAACATAGCAGATATAGGCAGGTATAGGAACAAATGAAGTGCTCTTAGAGTGTAAGAAATGCAAGAGAACACATAAGAAATCAGTAAGACTAAATCCAAGACAATATATTCCAAATAAGAAGAGATTTTCAAATAGAAGAAGGACACTACCATGGCTGACAAGGGAAGTCAGATCCAAAGTA
Source organism: Hemitrygon akajei (assembly GCF_048418815.1). NCBI lineage: Eukaryota > Metazoa > Chordata > Chondrichthyes > Myliobatiformes > Dasyatidae > Hemitrygon > Hemitrygon akajei. Next base: position 200,120,181 of record NC_133127.1, on the reverse strand, counting down.
AAAGCAAAAGAGAGGGCATACAAGGAAGCCAGAGCTAGTGGGAAGATAGAGGATTGGGGAGCTTTTAAAAACTTGCAGAAGGAAACTAAGAAGTTCATTTGGAAGGAAAAGATGAATTATGAGAGGAAGCTGGTGACTTATATCAAAGAAGATACTAAAAGCCTTTTTAAGTATATAAAGGGTAAAAGAGAGTTGAGGGTAGATATATAGGACCAATAGAAAATGACGCTGGAGATATTGTAATGAGAGATGCAGAGATGGCAGAGGAACTGAATGCGTATTTTGCATCAGTCTTCACAGTGAAAGACGTCTGCAGTATACCGGACATTCAAGAGCATCAGGGAAGTGAAGTTTGTGCAGTAAAAATTACGACTGAGAAGGTGCTCAGGAAGCTTAATGGTCTGATGGTGGATAAATCTCCTGGATCTGATAGAATGCATCCTCGGGTTCTGAAGGAAGTAGCTGGAGAGATTGCGGAGGCATTAATGATGATCTTTCAACAATCAATAGATTCTGGCATTATACCGAATGACTGGAAATTTGCAAATGTTACTCTGTTATTTAAGAAGGGTGGGAGGCAGCAGAAAGGAAACTATAGACCTGTTAGCCTGACATCAGTGGTTGGGAAGTTGTTGGAATCGATTGTTAGAGATGAGATTACGGAATACTTGGAGGCACATGACAAGATAGGCCAAAGCCAGCATGGTTTCCTGAAAAGAAAATCCAGCCTGACTAACCTACTGCAATTCTTCGAGGAAATTACAAGCAGGGTAGACAAAGGAGATGCAGTAGACTTTGGATTTTCAGAAGGCCTTTGACAAAGTGCTGCACATGAGGCTGCTTAGCAAGATAAGAGCCCATGGAATTACAGGGAAGTTAATAGCATGGGTTGAGAACTGGCTGGTCGGCAGAAAACAGAGAGTGGGAATAAAGGGATCCTATTCTGGCTGGCTGCCTGTTCCCAGTGGAGTTCCACAGGGGTCAGTGTTGGGACCGTTACTTTTTATGATGTATGTCAATGATTTGGACTACGGCATTAAGGGATTTGTGGCTAAATTTGTCGATGATACAAAGATAGGTGGAGGAGCAGGTAGTGTTAAGGAAACTAGAGAGCCTGCAGCGAGACTTAGATAGTTTAGGGGAATGGCAAAGAAGTGGCAAATGAAATACAGTGTTGGAAAGTGTATGGTCATGCATTTTGGTGGAAGAAATAAACGGGCAGACTATTATTTAGATGGGGAGAGAATTCAAAACGCAGAGATGCAAAGAGACTTGGGAGACCTTGTGCAAGATGCCCTAAAAGTTAACCCCCAGGTTGAGTCAGTTGTGAAGAAGGTGAATGCAATGTTGGCATTCATTTCTAGAGGTATAGAATATCAGAGCAGGGATGTGATGTTGAGGCTCTATAAGGCACTAGTGAGACCACACTTGGAGTATTGTGTGCAGTTTTGGGCTCCTTATTTTAGAAAGGATATACTGACATTGGAGAGGGTTCAGAGAAGATTCATAAGAATGATTCCAGGAATGAGAAGGTTAGCGTATGAGGAACATCTGGCAGCTCTTGGGCTGTATTCCCTGGAGTTCAGGAGAATGAGGGGGATCTCATAGAAACCTTCCAAATGTTAAAAGGCCTGAACAGATTAGATATGGCAAAGTTATTTCCCATAATATGGGAGTCTGGGACAAGAGGGCACAACTTTAGGATTGAAGGACATCCTTTTAGAACTGAAATGCAGAGAAATTACTTTAGTCAGGGGGTGGTAAATCTGTGGAATTTGTTGCCATGAGAGGCTGTGGAGGCCAAGTCATTGGGTGTATTTAAGGCAGAGATAGATAGGTTCTTGATTAGCCAGGGCATCAAAGGGTATGTGGAGAAGGCAGGGGAGTGGGGATGACTGAATGAAGTGGATCAGCCCATGATTGAATGGCGGAACAGACTCGATCGGCTGAATGGTCTACTTCTGCTCCTAAATATTATGGTCTTATGGTCTAAAAGAAGGGATGAAGTTGCCCTAGCAGACAGAGTGAAGGAGAATCCCAAGGGGTTCTAACATTATGTTGTAAGCAAAAGGATTGCAAGGGACAAAACTGATCCTCTGGAAGATCAGACGTAATCTGTGTGAGGAACCAACACAGATGAGGGAGATCTTCAATCTTTGCATCTGTATTTACTCAGGAAATGGGCACACAGTCTACAGAGGCGAGGCAAAGCAGCAGTCAGGTGATGGACCATGTACAGATTACAGAGGAGGTGTTCGCTGATCAGTGCGGATAAATCCAGGGCATGACAAGCTGTTCCCTCGGACCCTATGGAGACAAGTGCAAAGATTGTCAGGGCCCAAACAGAGATATTTAAAACATCCTTAGCGACAGGAGAGGTACTCAAGGATTGGAGGATAGCCAAAGCTGTTCCACTGTTTTAAGAAAGGCTCTAAACAGAAACCAGGAAATTACAGGCCAGCGAGTCTGACAGCAGTTGTGGGAAAGTTATTGGAAGGTATTATAAGGGACCAGATATGAGTACTTGGATAGACATGGACTGATTAAGGATAGTCAGCATGGCTTTGTGCATGGAAGGTCATGTCTAAACAATCTCATAGATTTTTGAAGTCATCAGGAAAATGGTTGAAGGCAAGACAATGGATGTTGCCTAAATAGACCTTAACAAGGCATTTGACAAGTATCATATGGGAGGTTGGTTAAGAAGGTTCAGTCGCATGACATTCAAGATGAGGTAGTGAATTGGATTTGACATTGGCTTTGTGGGAGAAGCCGGAGAGTGGTAGTGGATGGTTGCCTCTCTGACTGGTGGAGTGCCACAGGGATCAGTGCTGAGTCCGTTGTTGTTTGTCATCTACATCAATGATCTGGATGATTATGTGATTAATTGAATCAGCAAATTTACAGATGACACTGAGGATCTGCATGAGCTGAAAAAATGGGCTGAAATATGGCAGATAGAATTCAATGCAGACAAGTGCAAGGTTTTGCACTTCGGTAGGACCAACCAGGGTAGGTCTTACACAGTGAATGGTAGGGCACTGAGGAGTGTGGTAGAACAGAGGGATCTGGGAATTCATTGAAAATGTCGTCAGGCCGTAAAGAAAACTTCTGGCACATTGTCCTTCATAGATCAAAGTACTGATTACAGGAGATGGGATGTTATGTTGAAGTGTGTAAGACATTAGTGAGGCCTAATCAGGAGTATTGTGTGCAGTTTTGGTCACCTGCCTACAGGAAAGATGTAAGTAAGGTTGAAAGAGTACAGAGAAAATTTAGAAGGATGTTGCCAGGTCTGGTGGACCTGAGTTATAAGGAAAGATTGAACAATTTAGGACTGTGTTCTTTAGAATGCAGAAGGTGAAAGATTTAACAAGATATACAAAATTATGAGAGGTACAGATAGGGTAAATGCAGGAAGGCTTTTCCCACTGAAGTTGTGTGGAGCTACAACCGGAGATCATGGGTAAAGAGTGAAAGCTGAAAAGGTTAAGGGGAACATGAGAGGAAACTTCTTCACTCAGAGGGTCATGAGAGTGTGGAACGAGCTGCCTACACAAATGGTGCATGAGAGCTCAGTGTCAATGTTTGGATAGCTATATGGATAGTAGGGATATGCAGAGCAATGGTCCTGGTGCAGGTCCATAAGACATAGGAGCAGGATTAGGCCATTCAGCCCATCACATCTGCTCTGCCATTTCATCATGGCAGATTCCGGATCCCACGCAACCCCATACACCTGCCCTATCACCATGTCCATTGAAGCCCTGACTGATCAGGGAACAATCAGCTTCTGCTTAAAATATACACACAGACTTGGCCTCCACTGCAGTCTGTGGCAGAACATTCCACAGATTTACTACTCTTTGGTTAAAAAATTCCTCCTTACCTCTATTCTAAAGGGTTGTCCCTCAATTTTGAGGCTGTGCCCTCTATTTCTGGATACCCCCACCAGAGGAAACATCCTCTCCACATCCACACTATCTAGTCCTTTCAATATTCGGTAGGTTTCAATGGAACCCTCCGCATTCTTCTAAATTCCAGTGAGTCCAGGCCCAAAGTTGCCAAATGCTCCTGTTATGTTAACCCCTTCATTCCTAGAATCATCCCCATGAACCTCCTCTGGACTCTCTCCAATGACAACACATCCTTCCTGAGATGTGGGATCCAGAACAGTTGGCAATACTCCAAGTGCAGCCTGACTAGTGTCTCATAAAGGCTCAGCATTATCTCCTTCCTTTTATATTCTATTCCCCTTGAAATAAATGTCAACATTGCATTTGCCTTCTTAACCACATACTCAACCTGTAAATTAACTTTCTGGGAGTCTTGCAAGAGGACTCCTAAGCCCTTCTACATCTCTGATGTTCAAAGCTTCTCTCTATTTAGATAATAGTCTGCACTATTGTTCCTTTTACCAAATGCATTATCATACATTTCTCAACACTGTATTCCATCTGCCACTTTTTTGCTCATTTTTCCAATTTGTTCAAGTCCTGCTACAATTGCATTTCTTCCTCAGCACTACCTACCCCTCCACCTATCCACAAACTTTGCCACAGTGGTAGTAGGCAGTTTAAATGATTTTGTTATGGACCAGATGAGCCAAAAGGCCTTCTTTTCTGTGCTGTTCCTTTCTATGACTCTAGGGAGAAGGTTCTTGGGAAACTGAATAATGTGAAGCTAGATGAGTCACCAGGTCCTGATGGTGTACACTACAGGGTTCTGAAAAAAGTGGCTGAAGAGATCATGGAGGCTTTAGTAATGATCTTTCAAGAATCACGAGACTCTGGAATGGTTCCAGAAGACTGGAAAGTTGCAAGAAGGAAGCAAGGCAGAAGAAAGGTAATTATAGGCCAGTTAGTCTGACCTCAGTGGACAGCTTCTTCCTCAGGCCATTAGGCTTCTGAACTCCCTGCCACATCGGATTTGAAGTGTCACTGGTTAATCTGTTCTGTACCTTATGGAATTTAATCTACACACTTTAGCTTGTTTATTTATGTGTAACCCATCTGTAGATTTCATCCTTACTTTCATAAGTTAGTAATGTGTACTTCACTGCAGTGCTTTATACTCTGGTTCAGAGAAACATCATCTCATTTGACGATATATATAGACATGGTGAAATGACAATAACCTCGACCTGTGATAACTGCTACAGTACCACGCCACCTGTCCACATGGTCGTGTGAAGAACTCCTCACAGACAGCCGTGGGAATTGAACCCAGAACACTGGTGCTGTAAAGCATTACACTACCGTGTTGCCTGTTCACGTGGACAAGGAACTTCATTGTACCCAGGTGTAGGCGACAATAAACTGATGTGAATCTGGACAACACCAACCACTTTCCCATCCCTCTCTGGTCCCGATCTCGGGCTGATCTGTTACTGGGCCAGATGTGGCTGAATGAGCCCAGTGGGGGTTAGAAATGACAGACAACGACAGCTGTTTGTTCAGGGCTGAATTTATTCAAATAAATCGGTCACAAAGCCGTTGGAATCTCTGTGACCCTGGTGTGAACCAGGGACAGGTCACTCTGGGGTCCTGGATGCTTGTACCGGGCCGGCGTGGAGGGGAACTGTTGCAGATTCAGGACCTATGACAGACACTGTTAGCGATGGTGGGGCAGAGCCCCTCTGTGCGGACAGTGCAGAAAGTCGTCCTTGATGCTGTGCGGGTCTGGAGGGCTCTCCCACGCACTCAGCTCAGACGGAGAGTTGTATCGGTAGTACTGGGTGCCAATGAACAGATAGATGCCCCTACGATTGCACATCGCACCGTCCACCTGCGGGTGGCCAATGCGGACCCCGTCACCCAGCACCCTGGGGCTCTGCTTCAGGTCAATAACCCGCATGTGGTTCCCTGCAACAGGACGGGGAGGGGGTTAGAATTAGGTTCAATATCACGGATATGTCATGACATTTGTGGCAGCAGTAAATAATGTGAAACGAGAGCAATGAGGCAGTGTACATGGATTCATCGTCCATTCAGAAATCTGATGATGGAGGGGAAGAAGCTGTGGGAATCAATTTGAAGGGTCTGGGCAAGAGGAGGTTAGTTCACAAATAGAGAAAGCTAGTAGACAGTGCGTGAGGGAGGATAGGCAGGTGATAGAGAAAGGGAGCGTTCAGACAGAAGCTGTAGGGGAGAATGAAGAAAAAGATGATAAAGTTGATCACATCATTAGCGATAAACAGAGAGGAAGAGGTGGAGAGTTTCTTAAATGCTTCTATTTTAATGCTAGGAACATTGTAAGAAAGGTGGATGAGCTTAGAGCATGGATTGGTACCTGGAAATATGATGTTGTAGCTATTAGTGAAACATGGTTACAGGAGGGGTGTGACTGGCAACTAAATATTCCTGGATTTCGTTGCTTCAGGTGTGATAGAAACGGAGGGGCAATAGGAGGAGGTGTTGCATTGCTTGTCGGAGAAAATATTACAGCGGTGCTCTGGCAGGATAGATTAGAGGGCTCATCTAGGGAGACTATTTGGGTGGAATTGAGGAATGGGAAAGGTGTAGTAACACTTATAGGGATGTATTATAGACCACCTAATGGGGAGCGAGAATTGGAGGAGCAAATTTGTAAGGAGATAGCAGATATTTGTAGTAAGCACAAGGTTGTGATTGTGGGAGATTTTAATTTTCCACACATAGACTGGGAAGCCCACACTGTAAAAGGGCTGGATGGTTTGGAGTTTGTAAAATGTGTGCAGGATAGTTTTTTGCAGCAATACATAGAGGTACCAACTAGAGAAGGGGCAGTGTTGGATCTTCTGTTAGGGAATGAGATAGGACAGGTGACGGAGGTATGTGTTGGGGAGCGCTTCAGGTCCACTGATCACAATGCCATTAGTTTCAATATAATTATGGAGAAGGATAGGACTGGACCCAGGGTTGAGATTTTTGATTGGAGAAAGGCTAACTTTGAGGAGATGCGAAAGGATTTAGGAGTGGATTGGGACAATTTGTTTTATGTGAAGGATGTAATAGAGAAATGGAGGTCATTTAAAGGTGAAATTTTGAGGGTACAGAATCTTTATGTTCCTGTTAGGTTGAAAGGAAAGGTTAAAAGTTTGAGAGCGCCATGGTTTTCAAGGGATATTGGAAACTTGGTTTGGAAAAAGAGGGAAATCGACAATAAATATAGGCAGCATGGAGTAAATGAGGTGCTCGAGGAATATAAAGAATGTAAGAAGAATCTTAAGAAAGAAATTAGAAAAGCTAAAAGAAGATATGAGGTTGCTTTGGCAAGTAAGGTGAAAATAAATCTGAAGGGTTTCTACAGTTATATTAATAGCAAAAGGATAGTGAGGGATAAAATTGGTCCCTTAGAGAATCAGAGTGGACAGCTATGTGTGGAGCCAAAAGAGATGGGGGAGATTTTGAACAATTTATTTTCTTCGGTATTCACTAAGGAGAAGGATATTGAATTGTGTAAGGTAAGGGAAACAAGTAGGGAAGTTATGGAAACTGTGACGATTAAAGAGGAGGAAGTACTGGCGCTTTTAAGGAATATAAAAGTGGATAAATCTCTGGGTCCTGACAGGATATTTCCTAGGACCTTGAGGGAAGTTGGTGTAGAAATAGCAGTGGCTCTGACAGAAATATTTCAAATGTCATTAGAAACAGGGATGGTGCCGGAGGATTGGCGTATTGCTCACGTGGTTCCATTGTTTAAAAGGGTTCTAAGAGTAAACCTAGCAATTATAGGCCTGTAAGTTTGACATCTGTGGTGGGTAAATTAATGGAAAATATCTGAGAGATGGTATATATAATTATCTGGATAGACAGGGTCTGATTAGGAATAGTCAGCATGGATTTGTGTGTGGAAGATCATGTTTGACAAATCTTATTGAATGTTTTGAAGAGGTTACAAGGAAAGTTGTTGAGAGTAAAGCAGTGGATGTTGTCTATATGGACTTCAGTAAGGCCTTTGACAAGATTCCTCAAGAAAGGTTAGTTAGGAAGGTTCAATTGTTAGGTATTAATATTGAAGTAGTAAAATCGATTCAACAGTGGCTGTATGGGAGATGCCAGAGGGTAGTGGTGGATAACTGTTTGTCAGGTTGGAGGCCGGTGACTAGTGGTGTGCCTCAGGGATCTGTATTGGGTCCAATGTCGTTTGTCATATACATTAAAGATCTGGATGATGGGGTGGTAAAGTGGATTAGTAAGTATGCAGATGATACTAAGGTAGGTGGCGTTGTGGATAATGAAGTAGGTTTTCAAAGCTTGCAGAGGGATTTAGGCCAGTTAAAAGAGTGGGCTGAACGATGGCAGATGGAGTTTAATGCTGATAAATGTGAGGTGCTACATTTTGGTAGGAATAATCCAAATAGGACATACATGGTAAATGGTAGGGCATTGAAGAATGCAGTAGAACAGAGTGATCTAGGAATAATGGTGCATAGTTCCCTGAAGGTGGAATCTCATGTGGATAGGGTGGTGAAGAAAGCTTTTGGTATGCTGGCCTTTATGAATCAGAGCATTGAGTATAGGAGTTGGGATGTAATGTTAAAATTGTACAAGGCATTGGTAAAGCTGAATTTGGAGTATTGTGTACAGTTCTGGTCACCGAATTATAGGAACGATGTCAACAAAATGGAGAGAGTACAGAGAAGATTTACTAGAATGTTACCTGGGTTTCAGCACCTAAGTTACAGGGAAAGATTGAACAAGTTAGGTCTTTATTCTTTGGAGCGTAGAAGGTTGAGGGGGGACTTGATAGAGGTATTTAAAATAATGAGGGGGATAGATTGAGTTGACGTGGTTAGGCTTTTTCCATTGAGAGTAGGGGAGATTCAAACAAGTGGACATGAGTTGAGAGGGAGCAAAAGTTTAGGGGTAACACGAGGGGGAATTTCTTTACTCAGAGAGTGGTAGCTGTGTGGAACGAGCTTCTAGTAGAAGTGGTAGAGGCAGTTTCGGTATTGTCATTTAAAGTAAAATTGGATAGGTATATGGACAGGAAAGGAATGGAGGGTTATGGGCTGAGTGTGGGCCAGTGGGACTAGGTGAGTGTAAGCGTCGGCACGGACTAGAAGGGCCGAGATGGCCTGTTTCCGTGCTGTAATTGTTATATGGTTATATGGTTATTAAATATAAATACATAAAATAACATATACACAGATTGATTGCATGTCATAAAGTGACGCGAGGCACAGTAGTATCTACATAAGGAAATGATAAATAGTAGTGGGTTAGTGGGTGGAGATGTTGATCAGCCTCACTGCTTGGGGAAAGTAACTGTTTTTGGGTCTGGTGGTCCTGGTGTAGATGCTACATGGCCTCCTCCCTGATGGGAGTGAGACGAACATTCAGTGAGCAGGGTGGGTGGGATCCTTCATGATGTTCCTGGCCCTTTTCCAGTAGCTTTCTGTATATGTGTCCTTGATGGTGGGTAGGCTGGTGCTGGTGACGTGTGGGGCAGAGACAGGGTATACGAGTTTGATTAGGGATACTCAGCATGGCTTTGTGAGGGGCAGGTCATACCTCACAGGCCCGATTGCATTGTTTGAGGATGTGACAGAGCACATTGATAAAGGCAGAGCAGTGAATGTGGTGTATATACGTTTTAATAAGAAGTTTGATAAGATTCCCCGGGTCACTGATGAAGTGTGGGATCCAGTGGAACTCGGCTGTGTGGATTCAGAATTGGCTTTTGCCCGTAGAAGGTAGAGTAAATCAGAACCCAAATCCAAATCAGAATTGGATTTAATATCACCAGTGTATGTTGTCAAGTTTGTTGTTATGCGGCAGTACACTGCAATACGTAATCATAAAAATCCATAAATTCCGTAAGAAATGCATATTTAAATAAATGAAATGAGAAGTGTAAAAGGAGCAAAAAAGAAGAAAGAATTCTAAGACCGTAAGATATAGGAGCAGAATTAGGCCATTTTAGGTCTCAAAAGCGGAATCATAAAGAAGGGGAGTTCATTTCAGAGAATCAGAATCAGGTTTATCATCACTGGCTTGTGAGTGACATTTGTTAACTTAGCAGCAGCAGTTCAATGTAATACATCATCTAGCAGAGAGAAAAATAATAATAAATAAGTAAATCAATTACAGTGCACGTATATTGACTAGATTAAAATTGTGCAAAAAGCAGAAATACTATATATTAAAAAAGTGAGGTAGTGTTCATGGGTTCAATATCCATTTAGGACTTGGATGGCAGAGGGGAAGAAGCTGTTCCTGAATCACTGAGTGTGTGCCTTCAGGCTTCTGTACCTCCTACCTGATGGTAACAGTGAGAAAAGGACATGCCCTGGGTGCTGGGGGTCCTTAATAATGGACATTGCCTTTCTGAGGCTCCGCTCCTTGAAAATGACCTGGGTACTATGTAGGCTAGTACCCAAGATGGAGCTGACTAGATTTACAACCCTCTGCAGCTTCTCTCAGTCCTATGCAGTGCCCCCCCCCCACACCGGAGGACAGTGATGCAGCCTGTCAGAATGCTCTCCATAGAACAACTGTAGAAGTTTATAGTGTATTTGTTGACATTCCAAACCTCTTTCAACTTTTTATAAAGTATAGCCGCTGTCTTGCCTTCTTTATATCTGCCTCAGTACGTTGGGACCAGGTTAGATCCTCAGAGATCTTGACACTCAGGAACTTGAAGCTGCTCACTCTCTCCACTTCTGATCCCTCTATGAGGATTAGTATTTGTTCCTTCGTCTTAAATTTCCTGAAGTCCACAATCAGCTCCTTCGTCTTACTGACATTGACGAAGAGATTGTGTGAGTGCTCTTGGTTCGGTAATGGGATTAATGATGCACTGAGAGATTGTTTCATTTGTGGAATCTTAAAAGAAAGCATTCAAACTGAAGCACAATTCACATTTAAAGAGCAGTTGAAATAACTGCTTCAATGGCGAGAGCAGACAGAGATGTAATTGAGTTGCAGTCAGGAATGAAAGTGAGTACGATCAAAATTACAATGTCTAAACAGCCTGGCTGAACAAATTGTGTTACCTTTGTGGCAGCAGCTCATACACCAGACCGATGCAGGTTTAAAGGCAGAAAATACAACGAAGTGGAACACATATAAAGAACAGACAAAAATAAATGGACTATATCGGGAAGAGAAAAAGCTAAAAAGTTAAGCTGCAGTTTCAAAAAGAGCACAAATCTGCTTGCTGCTGATAAAAAATCTGGTAGTGATGAGAGTCACACAGAATTGTGTAGCCTTGATATTAACAGTGTAAAAATTAATAATAGACAAGCAATATGGCTGATGCCAGAAGTGAACGGCAAAATAATTAAAATGGAATTAGACACTGGTTCAGCTGTTTCAGTCATTCCACAAAATGAGTTTGAGAGGCACTTCAAAGATACTGAACCAAAGCCTGCAGATATCCAACTGTGAACTTATACTGAAGAAAAGATAACTCCTGTGGGAATGACATTTGTATGAGTGAAATAGAACAACCAACAAGTTACGTTGAGCTTGTTTGTGGTAAGAACTGAAGGACCAGGATTCTGGGGTGTGATTGCGTAGACAACTACAACTTGATTGGAGATCATCCACCATTTGCAAGGCCTCATTCCCTGCAATGAAGCCAACTGAAAGTGAATTTAAAAATACTTGGAGATGTCACAACTGTCTCCATGCCGAACTCTATCTGCCATTTCCCAACAGGTGTTGGTGCCAACCTCTGAGCCTCTCATTGGAAAGCACGTTAAACCAAGGAAGGACCATGCTGCTCATGAGAAATGTGAAAGTGATGAAGGCAGTGAATTCATCAGATGTTGTGGATGAGGAAACAAGGTGAGATCAGATTGCAAAGGGAGAAATAGAAGGATTAATAAGAGAATAGTTCTGTGAACTAAATGGATGATCCCAAGAACAAGATGGACACACTAGAAGAAAAAGATGAGAGAAGGAGAGAAAAAATGCGAATGAGGAAGAGAATGGTGTGAAAGAGAAAAGGAATGTGAGAGGAAAGAAGTGATCGACATAGATCCACAGAGAGAAAAGAAGAGAAGTATCCAGAGCTGTCGGAACCACTTCCTGCAGACCCCGAGTCACCTCCTACACCCAGACCCAGAGTCACCTCCTACACCCAGACCAAGAGTCCCCTCCTACAATCAGACCCGGAGTCACTTCCTACACCCAGACCCGGAGTCACCTCCTACACCCAGACCCCGAGTCACCTCCTACGCCTAGACCAAGAGTCACCTCCTACATCCAGACCCAGAGTCACCTACTACACCCAGACCCCGAGTCACCACCTACACCCAGACCCCGAGTCACCACCTACACCCAGACCCAGAGTCACCTCCTACAATCAGACCCGGAGTCACTTCCTACACCCAGACCCGGAGTCACCTCCTACACCCAGACCCCGAGTCACCTCCTACACCCAGACCCGGAGTCACCTCCTACACCCAGACCCCGAGTCACTTCCTACACCCAGACCCGGAGTCACCTCCTACACCCAGACCCCGAGTCACCTCCTACACCCAGACCCCGAGTCACCTCCTACACCCAGACCTTGAGTCACCTCGTACACCCAGACTCCAAGTCACCTCCTACAATCAGACCCAGGGTCACCTCCTACACCCAGACCCAGAGTCACCTCCTACACCCAGACCCCGAGTCACCTCCTGCACCCAGACCCAGAGCCACCTCCTACACACAGACCCTGAGTCAACTCCTACACCCAGACCCAGAGTCACCTCCTACACCCAGACTCCAAGTCACCTCCTACAATCAGACCCAGGGTCACCTCCTACAATCAGACCCAGAGTCACCTCCTGCACCCAGACCCAGAGCCACCTCCTACACACAGACCCCGAGTCACCTCCTACACCCAGACCCCGAGTCACCTCCTACATCCAGACCCCGAGTCACCTCCTGCACCCAGACCCAGAGCCACCTCCTACACACAGACCCCGAGTCACCTCCTACACCCAGACCCCGAGTCACCTCCTACATCCAGACCCAGAGTCACCTCCTACACCCAGACCCCGAGTCACCTCCTACACCCAGACCCAGAGTCAACTCCTACATCCAGACCCAGAGTCACCTCCTACACCCAGACCCCGAGTCACCTCCTACATCCAGACCCAGAGTCACCTCCTACACCCAGACCCCGAGTCACCTCCTACACCCAGACCCCGAGATAACTCCTACACCCAGACCCCGAGTAACCTCCTACACCCAGACCCAGAGTCACCTCCTACACCCAGGCCCAGAGCCACCTCCTACACCCAGACCCAGAGTCAACTCCTACACACAGACCCCGAGTCACCTCCTACAATCAGACCCAGAGTCACCTCCTACACACAGACCCAGAGTCACCTCCTACACACAGACCCCAAGTCACCTCCTACACCCAGACCCAGAGTCAACTCCTACACACAGACCCCGAGTCACCTCCTACAATCAGACCCGGAGTCACTTCCTACACCCAGACCTGGAGTCACCTCCTACACCCAGACCCCGAGTCACCTCCTACAATCAGACCCAGTCACCACCTACACCCAGACCCCGAGTCACCTCCTGCACCCAGACCCCGAGATAACTCCTACACCCAGACCCCGAGTAACCTCCTACACCCAGACCCAGAGTCACCTCCTACACCCAGGCCCAGAGCCACCTCCTACACCCAGACCCAGAGTCAACTCCTACACACAGACCCCGAGTCACCTCCTACAATCAGACCCAGAGTCACCTCCTACACACAGACCCAGAGTCACCTCCTACACACAGACCCCAAGTCACCTCCTACACCCAGACCCAGAGTCAACTCCTACACACAGACCCCGAGTCACCTCCTACAATCAGACCCGGAGTCACTTCCTACACCCAGACCTGGAGTCACCTCCTACACCCAGACCCCGAGTCACCTCCTACAATCAGACCCAGTCACCACCTACACCCAGACCCCGAGTCACCTCCTGCACCCAGACCCAGAGCCACCTCCTACACACAGACCCAGAGTCACCTCCTACACACAGATCCCGAGTCACCTCCTACACCCAGACCCAGAGTCAACTCCTACACACAGACCCCGAGACACCTCCTACAATCAGACCCGGAGTCACTTCCTACACCCAGACCCAGAGTCACTTCCTACGTCCAGACCCAGAGTCACCTCCTGCACCCAGACCCAGAGCCACCTCCTACACACAGACCCAGAGTCACCTCCTACACACAGACCCCGAGTCACCTCCTACACCCAGACCCAGAGTCAACTCCTACACACAGACCCCGAGTCACCTCCTACAATCAGACCCGGAGTCACTTCCTACACCCAGACCCGGAGTCACCTCCTACACCCAGACCCCGAGTCACCTCCTACAATCAGACCCAGTCACCACCTACACCCAGACCCCGAGTTACCTCCTGCACCCAGACCCAGAGCCACCTCCTACACACAGACCCAGAGTCACCTCCTACACACAGATCCCGAGTCATCTCCTACACCCAGACCCAGAGTCAACTCCTACACACAGACCCCGAGTCACCTCCTACAATCAGACCCAGAGCCACCTCCTACACACAGACCCCGAGTCACCTCCTACAATCAGACCCAGTCACCACCTACACCCAGACCCCGAGTCACCTCCTGCACCCAGACCCAGAGCCACCTCCTACACACAGACCCCGAGTCAACTCCTACACCCAGACCCCGAGTCACCTCCTACACCCAGTCCCGGAGTCACCTCCTACACCCAGACCCCGAGTCACCTCCTACACCCAAACCCAGAACCTCAGATTGTTCACAGCCACAAGTCTCACTTGCCTTGTCAGGAAAGACGTTAGCCCTCAAGAGTGAGATATTCTCCACAGCAATTAAATCTTCAGTCTTGATGGGACAACTTAAAATTTACAATGTGGATGTCTGGTTGTAGTAGTTGTATTTTATAATATACCGTGTATAGTTGAGATGCATTTTGTATTGAGTTGGAGTCTATAGCTAAACAAAGAGAAGGCTTGTGCATTTAATATTTCATTACTTCTCGACTAATATTGTATATATACAAGATTTTGCATTTTTGTTCATTTAAATAGTTAATAATGGGTTTTATATAAAAATACATGAATTGCATACATCATCACATTACCACGTGGTACATGCACCCTTCATCTAAAGTAAACTTGAAGTTAAACTGTCATTCCTGGACTCTCAATTTTCCTTTGAATTATTTTAATGTTTTGAAGTTACAAGACACAACAATCGTGTTCATTGGTTCGTTTTCTGTTCAGAAATCTGATGATGGAAAGGAAGAAGCTGTTCCTGAATCGTCGAGTCTGTGTGTCTTCAGGCTCTTGTACCTCCTTCCTGATGGCAGAACTATAGAAGAAGTGTGGTCATGGAGGGAATATATTCTGCCTCGAGGTCAGTGACCAATGGTGTTCCATAGGGAAGCAAATCACAAACAGGAGAAAATCTGCAGATGCTGGAAATCCGAGCAACACACAAAATGCTGGAGAAGCTCAGCAGGCCAGGCAGCATCTGTGGAAAAAAGCACAGTTGACGTTTCAGACCGAGACCCTTCGACAGGACTGGAGGAAAAAAAACTGAGGAGTCGATTTGAAAAGTGGGGAAAGGGAGAGAACACCACCGGGCAATAGGGTGAAACTCGGAGGGGGAGGGATGAAGTAAAGATCTGGGGAGCTGAAAGAGACAGAAGGCCATGGAAGAAAGAAAAAGGAGGAGGAGGAGGAGGAGGAGCAGAGGGAGGCGATGGGCGGGCAAGGAGATAACATGAGAGAGGAATGAAGGGCTGGGAAATTGTGAAGGGGGTGTGAGGAGGCATTGCTAGAAGTTTGAAAGATCGATCTTCATGCCATCGGGTTGGAGGCTATCCAAACACAATATAATGTGCTGTTCCTGCAGCCTAAGTGTGGCCTCATCACAACAATGGAGGAGGCATGAATGGACATATTGGAATGGGAATGAAGTGGCATTAAAATGGGTGACCACTGGGAGATCCTGTTTGTTCTGGCAAATGGAGCATAGATCCTCGGCGAAGTGGCCACTCAGTCTACGTCGTGTCTCACCGATATGCAGGAGGCCACACCGGGAGCACCAGACACAGTGTATAACCCCAACAGACTCACAGGTGACGTGTCACCTCACCTGGAAGGGCTGCCTAGGGCGCTGGATGATAGTGAGGGATGAGGTGTAGGAGCAGGTGAAGCACTTATTCCGCTTGCAAGGATAAGGGAGATCGGTGGACAAGGGAGTTGTGTAGGGAGTGATCCCTGTGGAAATCAGAAAGTGGGGTGGGGGGGAAGAGAAAGATGTGCTTGGTGGTGGGATCCAGTTGGAGGTGGCAGAAGTTTGAGAATTGTGTGCTGGGCACGGAGGCCGGTGGGGTGGTAGGTGAGGGCAAGAGGAACCCTATCACTGGTAGGGTGGCAGAAGGATGGGGTAAAAGCACATGTGCTTAAAATGGAGATGCAGTTGAGGGTGGAGGAAGGAAAGCCCCTTTCTTTGAAAAAGGAGGACCTCCTTTGTTCTAGAATGAAAAGCCTCATCCTGAGAGCAGATGTGGTGGAGATGGAGGAATTGAGAGAAGGGGATTTGCGTTTTTACAAGTAACAGGGAGGGACAAGGTATAGTCCAGGTAGTTGTGAGAGTCCGTAGGTTTATAATAGACATTCCCATCTTTAATATTTTTATTTTTCCCTTTCAAGGTTTTTTTGAAGACCCTGACCTGGAGTGTACACACTGACTTCGGTTCTTTGCAGGAATGGGACCCGCTCTCGGGCTTTCACAACTGGCTGTTATTGTTCGGCACGCCAAAGGCTTGGCCTGAGAGTCCAGCTTGGATTTGGAAGCCTAGAATCTCGGGGCTCTGGAGACGGGTGGATCGAGGGTCAGTGTCATGGTAGGAGACCCCTGTGTCATCAGTGGAGTCAAGATATCTGCAACCATCTGCCTCGAGACCCGAGATCTTTGTGATCTTCAGGCATAGAGTTCAGAAAAAGCGATGTAACGGACTTCTAACATCGTAAACCAGTGAGTTGCTTGTTATGTCTCCCCACTCACTGGGAAAACAGACACCTCCTTCTTCCTTATTAGGGGGAGAGAGAGAGCCTGTGGTATGTTGAATACCGGGTGAACCAGTAGTCTTTGGAGTACTGCAAGTCTGTGTCTGTGCTGTTGCTTTGGTTGAGTGCTTGATGGCGAGTGCCGATGCTTATCTTTGCCAGTGGGGGGAGAGTGTATTGTAGCTTGCTGCCGCTTACATGCGGAAGGGAGGGGAGCTGGGGGTCTTTGGGGTTCTAAAACTAACTGTCGTTCATTCTTTGGAGCACCTCTCTGTTTTCGTGGATGTTTGCAAAGAAAAAGTATTTCAGGATGAATATTGTGTACATTTCTCTGACATTAAACTTGACCTTTGACCCTTTAGACATTGACGGATAAGCTGTCTGTTGGTTTATAATAGACCTCACATGCTCTTGATCTTTTCAAGGTTTTCTGGCCCCCTTCATTTTATTTTCGCTATGGATGTCCAGTCCCGATACATCTCCATCCCTACCAGCAAGGCCTCAAAGCTCTCCGTTTCTTTTCTGGTCACCAGACCCAACCAATTCCCCCTCACCACCACTCCCCATTTCAATATGTCCATCCATGGCCTCCTCCACTGCTGTGATAAGGCCACATGTAGGTTGGAGAAACAGCATCTTATATTCTGTGTGGGTAGCCTCCAACCTGATGGCTTAAAAATCGATTTCTTAAACTTTGAATAATGCCTCCCTGCCCTCCCCTTCACCATTCCCCATCCCCATTTCCCTCCCTCATGTTACCTCCTTGCCTGCCCATTGCCTCCCTCTGGTGCTCCTACCCACCCCCCCCCACCACATTTTCTTTCTGTCATCTCTCCTGCTCCAAGTTTCACCTATCACCTGGCCCCAGCCTTTCAAATCTACTCCTCAGCTTTTTTTCTCCAGTCCTGCCTGAAATGTCGACTGTGCTTTTTCCATAGATGCTGCCTGGCCTGCTGAGTTCCTCCAGCATTTTGTGTGTGTTGCTTGTGATCCATAGGGAAACAGAAAACCTGCAGCACTATACAGGCCCTTCGGCCCACAAAGCTGTGCCAAACATGTCCTTACCTGAGAAATTACCTAAGGTTACCCATAGCCCTCTATTTTTCTGAGCTCCATATACCTGTCCAGGAGTCTCTTAAAAGATCCTTTTATATCTGTCTCCACCACTGTCGCTGGCAGTCCATTCCATGCACTCGCCACTCTCTGTTTAAAAAAAAACCTTACCCCTAATATCTCCTCTATATCTACTTCCAAGCACCTTAAAACTGTGCCCTTTCACGATAGCCATTTTAGCCCTTGGAAAAAGCCTCTGACTATTCACATGATCAATGCCTCTCATCATCTTATACACCTCTATCAGGTCACCTCTCATCCTCCGTCGCTCCAAGGAGAAAAGGCCGAGTTCACTCAACCTATTCTCATAAGGCATGCTCCCCAATCCAGGCAACTTCCTTGTAAATCTCCTCTGCACCCTTCATATGGTTTCCACATCCTTCCTGTAGTGAGGTGACCAGAACTGAGCACAGTACTCCAAGTGGGGTCTGACCAGGGTCCTATATAGCTGCAACATTACCTCTCAGCACCTAATTTCAATCCCACGATTGATAAAGGACAATACACTGTATGCTTTCTTAACCACAGAATCAACCTGTGCAGCAGCCTTGAGTGTCCTATGGACTTGGACCCCAAGATCCCTCTGATCCTCCACACTGCTAGGAGTCTTACTATTAATAATGTATTCTGCCATCATATTTGGTCTACTGTCATCATATTTGTTCTGGATCCTGTTCTTTGTGACCTTCATAAATGACATGGATGAGGAAGTGGAGGGATGGGTTAGGAAGTCTGCTGATGACACAAAGGCTGGTGGTGTTTGTGGATGGTGTAGAAGGTTGCTGTTGGTTACAACAGGACTTTGAGAGAATGCAGAGCTGGGCTGAGAAGTGGCAGATGGAGTTCTTGAAGGTAGAGTACAGGGTTAATGACATTATTGTTAGCAGTGTGGAGGAACAGAGGGATTTTGGGTCCATGTCCATAGAGCGTTAAAGTTGCCATGCAAATTAATAGGGTTGTTAAGAAGGTGTATGGTGTGTTGAGCTTCATTTGTTAGGGGATTGAGTTCAAGAGCCATGAACGTTGCAGCTCTCTAAAACTCTGGTTGGACTTCACTTAGAATATTGTGTTCAGTTCTGGTCACCTCATTACAGGAAGGAATTGAAAGCTTTAGAGAGGCTGCAGAGGAGATTTACTAGGAAGATGCCTTGGTTAGAGAGCACGCCTTATGAGGAGAGGTTGAGTAAGTTGGGGCTTTTCTCATTAGAGTGAAGGAGGATGAGAAGTGACTTGATAGGGGTGTAGAAGAGGCATAAATCAAGTGGACAGTCAGAGACTTCTTCCAGGGTGGAAATGGTTAACATGAGGGGGCAGCATTTTAAGGTGGTTGGAGGGATGTCAGAGGTAGGTTTATTTAGATAGAGAGCAGTAGATGTGTGGAACACGCTGCCGGGGTGGTGGTAGAGGCAGATACATTGGGACATTTTAAAAGCTCTTAGATAGGTACGTGGATGATGGAAGCATGGTGGGCTACGTAGGAGGGAAGGGCTAGGTTGACGTTAGGGTAGGTTGAAAGGTTGACACAACATTGTGGCTGGAAGGCTGTACTGTGATGTGATGTCCTATGATTTAATCCTTTCTGTACAATCTCCGTGGAATCCCTCACCAGCTCCCCGCCTACACAACAAAGAGCTAAATACAGATACTTGTCTTTCATTCTCTCCTGTGATCTGAAGACAAAATGTGGAAACTTGAAGTGGTCTTGTCATTTAGCTGAACATGTTTTGGTCCCTGATGGGAACACCCTCTGCCAGTTCTGTGGCCACCTGGACCAAAGCTTTGATCATGTGGTCTCCTCAGACCTAAACTACTGAAGCACACAAAACCCAATGGCAGACTGAAGGAAGATTACCGGCTCGGCAGGAAAGCTTCAGGGTCTGGCCTTACCCATGATGACGTAGAGCAGGGACGTATTTGGTCAGATGAAGGTGGCATTAACATCAATGCCAGAAATTCCCAGCTCGTCACTAACCGGTTTAGGATATCCTTCAATCAGAGCGTAACGTGCCTCTATATATGTAGACCTGCGATCCCTGTGACGGGGAGAAACATCAGTGGCCATTGGTGTTGTGTTCTCCACACTTTTGCTGGGACATCTAAAATGCTCCATCACTGACACATGGGCAGTAATGCGCACTAGCATGTGACTGGAAACAACAACACTCACTGACAAACAGTCACCCCAAAACATTCACTGAAACACAGTCAGAAACACTTGCCGACACACGGTCGTAAACACTCACCGACACACGGTCAGAAACACTCACCGACACACGGTCGTAAACACTGGCTGATACATGGTCGGAAACACTGGCTGACACACGGTCGTAAACACTGGCTGATACATGGTCGGAAACACTGGCTGACACACGGTTGGAAACACTGGCTGATACACGGTCGAAAAGACTGTCACAGTGGGAAATGCTCACTGGCTACAGACAGAAACACTCACTGACACAAAGTCAGAAACACAGTCAGTAACACTCACTGACACTCACAAGGAAACACTAACAGACATAGTCAGAGGCACTCACTGACAGTTTTAAATATCGACATACAGACAGAAACATTCACTGACACACAGTTGGAAACACACCAGCATAGTCAGAACCACTCATAGACACAACTTCGGAAGCATTCACAGACACAGTGGAAAACAGTCCCTGGCACACATTCAGAAACACTACCAACACAGTCAAAAACAATCTCCAATGCAGACTCGGAAACACTCACCAACTCACAGTCAGAAACACCAAAACACAGCTGGAGAAACTCACAGCCAATCAGACACACAGTCGGAAACACTCATTGACTCACAGTCGGAAACACTGACTCACAGTCAGAGAGTCTGACACATAATCAGAATCACACATCAACACACAGTCAGAAACACTAACAGTCAGAAACACTCACCAACACTGTCAGAAACATCGACAGAAACACCAACATACAGTCAGAAACACCCACCAACACACAGTCAGAAACACCCACCGACACAGTCAGAAACACCCACCGACGCACAGTCAGAAACACCAAGACACAGCGGAAGCCCTGAAAATGTTCGTAAACTCTCACTGACACACAGTCAGAAACATTGACATTTGGCAATAGACGCTGACATACATTTTGAAATTTTCCTGAGGATAATTCAAACTCAGCAACCATCAGGCACACACCGAGGGACGAACTGAAACTTACAGACAGTCAGGAACACAGAGAAAGACAGTCAGCCAGCTCTAACATGGCCACGGCCATCCCGATATCGAGGACACCGTCAAAGGAAGTGAGAGGAGGATCCATTTGAGGAAGATGCTGTGCACAAGATGGGGGAGGGAGGTGTGGATTGCCCAAGCCCACTTCCGCAAGGCAATGCCTTAAAAAGGTGGCATCTGTCCTTAAGGACCCCCATCACCCAGGAAATGCCCTCTTCTCAGTTCCACCATCAGAGAGGAGGTATAAGAGCCTGAAGACACCCACACAACATTTCAGGAACAGCTTCTTCCCTCCATCATCAGATGTCTGAATAGACAATGAAACCTTATAAATGACCTCATTTTATCTATATATATATATTTCTTATTCTAATTTATAGTCTTTTTACAATTTTTATGTGTTGCAATGTACCGCTGCCACAAAACAACAGATTTCACATCAGTGATGTTAAACCTGATTCTGAGTCAGGTACAGGTACAGTACAGGCAAGTTGGGCTGAAGGGCCTGATGGCTCACTGGCTGAAGGAGCCTGCTGGCATCTCAGCCAGGAGCCTCGGGAGGTGTCTGTTTGCATGTACTGGCGCCTGTTGTCTGATCCAGGAGCCCTGGGAGATGAGTTGGACCTCAACTGGACACTCACCTGGATGAAGTACATCTTGTCCCAGCTAAACACTCCGTCCAACTTCCCATGCAGGGACGTCCAACTCGAGTTCAGGGAAAAGGGGTGCCAACCCTCTCGCTTCTTGTCTATCCGGAAGTACCAATTATCTGCATTGTCACCAGAAACAGCGGTTACTTTGGATACGAGTGTCCATCTGAACCCTGCTGTAGTGTCTGATGCTCACTCTGAAAATAGTGACTCGCCTCCCCAGAAACCCAGGAGCCCTTATCTAGCTCCCTCCGGATCCCCTCCCCCTTGAGGCCTACTCAGAGGGCTCCTTCCCACCCTTGCGAATGGTTGGAGCTGAGGAACACTATAAGCTGCACTCCAATTAAAAAGTTCATGTGTTTGGCGAGATAAGTGGGTGAGTAGACTTATTTTTCCTTGTTTCATTCCTGTAGAGTTAGGTAGCATGTCTGCAGGGTTAGTGCTTTGTTCAGGGTGTCAGATGTGGGAATCCTGGGAGACCTCCAGCCTCCCTGATGGCCACATCTGCACCAGGTGCACCGAGATGCAACTCCTCGGAGACCGTGTTAGGGATCTGGAGCTGCAGTTTGATGACCTACTGCTTATCAGGGAAAGTGAGGAGGTGATAGACAGGAACTACAGGGAGGTAGTCATCCCTAGGCTACAGGGGTCAGAAAACTGGATGACTGTCAGGAAAGGGAAGGGAAATGCCCGGATAGTGGAGAGCACCCCTGTGACTGCCCCCCTCAGCAACAAGTATATCATTTTGGATGCTGTTGAGGGGGATGCCCTGACAGGAGACGGCCATGGTGACCGGGTCTCTGGCACTGAGACTGGCGCTGTTGTGCAGGAGGGAATGAGGGAGAAGAGGAATGTGGTAGTCATAGAGGATTCCATAGTCAGGGAACAGACAGGAGATTCTGTGAGCCTGATAAAGATACCTGCATGGTGTGTTGCCTCCCAGGTGCCAGGGTATGGGATGTCTCAGATCGGGTCCAGAATATTGTGAAGGGAGAGGGCGAGCAGTTAGCTGTCTTGGTACATATTGGTATCAATGACCTAGATAGGAAAAGGGAGGAGGTCCTGAAGAGAGATTTCCGGGAGTTGGGAAGGAAGCTGAGAAGCAGGACCTCCAGGGTAGTAATCTCAGGATTGCTACCTGTGCCACGTGCTAGCAAGGGCAAGAATAGAAGGATCAGGCAGATGAATGTGTGGCTAAGAGAATGGTGCAGGGGTCAGGGCTTCAGATTCTTGGATCATTGGGATCTCTTCTGGGGGAAGTATGACCTGTTCAAAAAGGATGGGTTACACCTGAACCCGAAGGGGACCAATATCCTGGCCGGAAGGTTTAATAGAGCTGATATGGAGGGTTTAAACTAATTTGGCAGGGAGACCAGAATAATAGAGCGGAGGAGGGGGAAAACAGAAATAAATCTAAGATAGTGAGCAGTAAAGATGTCAGGAAGGACAGGTAGGTGATGGGGCAAATTTGCACCATTGAGATGAGTTGTAGTGTAATAAAGTTGCAGTGCAATCAAAGCAAAAAGTACCAAATACTGGACTTAAGGTGTTATACTTAAATGCACGCAGCATAAGGAATAAGGTGGATGATCTTGTCATACAGCTACAGATTGGCAGGTATAATTTTGTGGCCATCACTGAGACGTGGCTAAAGGATGCATGTCTCTGGGAGTTGAACGTCCAAGGATACACGGTGTATCGGAAGGATAGGCAGGTAGGCAGAGGGGTGGTGTGGCTTTATTGGTAAGAAATGATATTAAATCATTAGAAAGAGGTGACATAGGATCGGAAGGTGCAGAATCTTTATGGGTTGAGCTAAGAAATCACAGGAGTAAAAGGACCCTGATGGCAGTTACCTACAGGCCTCCAAACAGCTGCAGTGATGTGGACTACAAATTACAACAGGAAATAGAAAAGGCTTGTCAGGAGGGCAGTGTTATGATAATTGTGGGGGATTTTAACATGCGAATGGATTGGGAAAATCAGATCGGCACTGGATCTCAAGAGAGAGAATTTGTAGAATGTCTACAAGATGGCTTTTTAGAACAGCTTGTTGTTGAGCCCACTAGGGGATCGGCTGTACTGGATTGGGTATTGTGTAATGAACCAGAGGTGATTAGAGAGATTGAGGTGAAGGAACCCTTAGGAGGCAGTGATCACAACATGATTGAGTTCACTGTGAAATTTGAGAAAGAGAAGCCGAAATCTGATGTGTCGGTATTTCAGTGGAGTAAAGGAAATTACAGTGGCATGAGAGAGGAACTGGCCAAAGTTGACTGGAAAGGGACACTAGCAGGAAGGACGGCAGAGCAGCAGTGGCTGGAGTTTATGCGAGAAGTGAGGAAGGTGCAAGACAGATATATTCCAAAAAAGAAATTTTTGAATGGAAGAAGGATGCAACTGTGGCTGACAAGAGAAGTCAAAGCCAAAGTAAAAGCAAAGCAGAGGGCATATAAGGAAGCAAAAATTAGTGGGAAGACAGAGGAATGGGAAGTTTTTAAAAGCTTACAAAAGGAAACTAAGAAGGTCATTAAGGGGGAAAATATGAACTATGACAGGAAGCTAGTAAATAATATCAAAGAGGATACTAAAAGCTTTTTCAAGTATATAAAAAGACAGGTGAGAGTAGATATAGGACCGATAGAAAATGATGCTGGAGGAATTGTAATGGGAGATAAGGAGATGGTGGAGGAACTGAACGAGTATTTTGCATCAGTCTTCACTGAGGAAGACATCAGCAGTATACTGGACACTCAAGGGTGTCAGGGAAGAGATGTGTGCACAGTCACAATTATGACAGAGAAAGTACTCAGGAAGCTGATTAGTCTCAGGGTAGATAAATCTCCCGGACCAGATGGAATACACCCTCGTGTTCTGAAGGAAGTAGCTGTGGAGACTGCGGAGGCATTAGCAATGATAGATTCTCGCATGGTTCCGGAGGACTGGAAGATTGCAAATGTCACTCCGCTAAGGGGGCAAGGCAGCAAAAAGGAAATTATAGACCTGTTAGCTTGACATCAGTGGTTGGGAAGTTGTTGGAGTCGATTGTCAAGGATGAGGTTATGGAGTACCTGGAGGCATATGACAAGATAGGCAGAACTCAGCATGGTTTCCTTAAAGGAAAATCCTGCCTGACAAACCTAGCGCAATTTTTTGAAGAAATTACAAGTAGGCTAGACAAGGGAGATGCAGTGGATGTTGTGTATTTGGATTTTCAGAAGGCCTTTGACAAGGTGCCGCACATGAGGCTGCTAAACAAGATAAGAGCCCATGGAATTATGGGAAAGTTACATACGTGGATAGAGCGTTGGCTAATTGGCAGGAAACAGTGGGAATAAAGGGATCCCATTCTGGTTGGCTGCCTGTTAGAAGTGGTGTTCCACAGGGGACCGTGTTGGGGCCGCTTCTTTTTACGTTGTATAACAACGATTTGGATTATGGAATAGATAGTTTTGTGGCTAAGTTTGCTGATGATACAAAGATAGGAGGAGGGGCCGGTAGTGCTGAGGAAACAGAGAGTCTGCAGAGAGACTTGGATAGTTTGGGGGAATGGGCAAAGAAGTGGCAAATGAATTACAATGTCAGAAAGTGTACGGTCATGCACTTCGGTAAAAGAAATAAATGGGCAGACTATTATTTAAATGGGGAGAGAATTCAAAGTTCTGAGATGCAACGGGACTTAGGAGTCCTCGTGCAGGATATCCTTAAGGTTAACCTCCAGGCTGAGCTGGTGGTGAAGAAGGCGAATACAACGTTGGCATTCATTTCTAGAGGAGTAGAGTATAGGAGCAGGGACGTGATGTTGAGGCTCTATAAGGCACTGGTAAGACCTCATGTGGAATATTGTGTGCAGTTTTGGGCTCCTTATTTAAGAAAGGATGTGCTGACGTTGGAGAGGGTTCAGAGAAGATTCACTAGAATGATTCTGGGAATGAGAGGGTTAACATATGAGGAACGTTTGACCGCTCTTGGACTGTACTCCTTGGAGTTTAGAAGAATGAAGGGGGACCTCATAGAAACATTTCGAATGTTGAAAGGCATGGACAGAGTGAATGTGACAAACTTTGTTTTCCAAAGTTGTTTCCCGAGGCAGAGGCAGAAATAGACAGGAGTTTCAGGGAGATAGTCACCCCTAGGAGTCAGGAGACAGGTAGTTGGGTGACTGTCAGGAGAGGGAAGGGGAATAGACGAAATGAACAGAGCACCCCTGTGGCCGTTCCCATTAACAATAAGTATACCTGTGTCTCTGGCACCGAGACTGGACCCTCAGCTCAGAAGGGAAGGAGGGAAAAGAGGACAGCAGTAGTGAAAGGGGATTCGATAGTTAGGGGGACAGATAGGAGGTTCTGTGGAAGAGATCGAGAATCCTGGATGGTCTGTTGCCTCCCTGGTGCCAGGGTCCGCGATATCTTGGATCGAGTTCTCAGTATTCTCAAGAGAGAGGGTGAGCAGCCAGATGTCGTAGTCCATGTAGGGACCAATGACGTGGGTAGGAAGAGTGAGGAGGTCCTGAAAGGTGAGTTTAGGGAGCTAGGTGCCAAGTTAAAGGACAGGACCTCCAGGATAGCAATCTCAGGATTGCTACCAGTGCCACATGCAGGTGGGTTTAGAAATAGTAAGGTAGTGCAGATCAATACGTGGTTGAAGACATGGTGCAGGAGGGAGGCTTCAGATTTATAGATAATCGGGCAGTTTTCCAGGGGAGGTGGGACCTGTTCCGGCAGGATGGTTTACATCTGAACTGGAGGAGGATAAATATTCTTGCAGGTAGATTTGCTAGAGAGGCTCCAGTGGATTTAAACTAGATACGAGGGGGGAGGGGAACCAGAGTGTAGGAACAGATGTATGGGAGAAGGAAGAAAAAGAAGACAGTAAAGTTCTTTGTACTGTTAGAGATAAATAGAGAGGAAGAGGTGGAAAATTTCTTAAATGCATTTATTTTAATGCTAGGAGCATTGTAAGAAAGGTGGATGAGCTTAGAGCATGGATTGATACCTGGAAATATGATGTAGTAGCTATTAGTGAAACATGGTTGCAGGAGGGGTGTGATTGGCATCTAAATATTCCTGAATTTCATTGCTTCAGGTGTGATAGAAACGGAGGGGCAAGAGGAGGTGGTGTTGCATTGCTTGTCAGAGAAAATATTACAGCGGTGCTCTGGCAGGATAGGTTAGAGGGCTCATCTAGGGAGACTATTTGGGTGGAATTAAGGAGTGGGAAAGGTGTAGTAACACTTATAGGGGTGTATTATAGACCACCTAATGGGGAGCGAGAATTGGAGGAGCAAATTTGCAAGGAGATAGCAGATATTTGTAGTAACCACAGGGTTGTGATTGTGGGAGATTTTAATTTTCCACACATAGACTGGAAAGCCCATACTGTAAAAGGGCTGGATGGTTTGGAGTTTGTAAAATGTGTGCAGGATAGTTTTTTGCAGCAATACATAGAGGTACCAACTAGAGAAGGGGCAGTGTTGGATCTTCTGTTAGGGAATGAAATAGGTCAGGTGACGGAGGTATGTGTTGGGGAGCTCTTTGGGTCCAGTGATTACAATGCCATTAGTTTCAATATAATTATGGAGAAGGATAGGACTGGACCCAGGGTTGAGATTTTTGATTGGAAAAAGGCTAACTTTGAGGAGATGCGAAAGGATTTAGAAGGAGTGGATTGGGGCAATTTGTTTTATGGGAAGGATGTAATAGAGAAATGGCGGTCATTTAAAGGTGAAATTTTGAGGGTACAGAATCTTTATGTTCCAGTTAGGTTGAAAGGAAAGGTTAAAAGTTTGAGAGCGCCATGGTTTTCAAGGGATTTTGGAAACTTGGTTAGGAAAAAGAGAGATATCTACAATAAATATAGGCAGCATGGAGTAAATGAGGTGCTCGAGGAATATAAAGAATGTAAGAAGAATCTTAAGAAAGAAATTAGAAAAGCTAAAAGATATGAGGTTGCTTTGGCAAGTAGGGTGAAAATAAATCTGAAGGGTTTCTACAGTTATATTAATAGCAAAAGGATAGTGAGGGATAAAATTGGTCCCTTAGACAATCAGAGTGGACAGCTGTGTGTGGAGCCGAAAGAGATGGGGGAGATTTCTTTTCTTTGGTATTCACTAAGGAGAAGAATATTGAATTGTGTAAGGCATATATGTCAAACTCAGGGCCCGTGGGCCAAATCCGGCCCGCGGTGGAATTATCTTTGGCCCGCGAGATAATATCTAATTACTATTAAAGCTGCCCCAGTAATCGAAGCGCCTATGGCGTATGATATGGCTAATGCTGAGTTTATTTAGGTACCAGGTTTTCAGGGTTTTTAGTGTTTATTCGGCAGTCTTCTTCATAAGAAACAGAATTTGTAAAAAACACTTTGTAGTTATAGCAGAGACTAAGACACATGAGAGCAGGCTGAAAAAACAGAGGCAACGAAAGCTGAGTTCGCACGCGTCCGACTGATCCGGCCCGCATGAAGCTGCATTTTGCTCAATCCGGCCCGTGACCTAAAATGAGTTTGACACCCCTGGTGTAAGGTAAGGGAAATGAGTAGGGAAGTTATGGAAACTGTGATGATTAATGAGGAGGAAGTACTGGTGCTTTTGAGGAATATAAAAGTGGATAAATCTCCAGATCCTAACAGGATATTCCCTAGGACCTTGAGGGAAGTTGCTGTAGAAATAGCAGGGGCCCTGACAGAAATATTTCAAATGTCATTAGAAATGGGGATGGTGCCGGAGGATTGGCGTATTGCTCATGTGGTTCCATTGTTTAAAAAGGGTTCTAAGAGTAAACCTAGCAATTATCGGTCTGTACGTTTGACGTCAGTGGTGGATAAATTAGTGGAAAGTATTCTTGGAGATGGTATATATAATTATCTGGAGAGACAGGGTGTTATGGTCCGGTCCGGAGCCCGCATTCCGGGTCTTGATCCAGTCAGCGGACTCCGGGTCTTGTAGCCATCCCTCCTTTCACCCTTGAGCCCAATTGATCACACCTATGGATTATCGTGGCAGGTGTATATAAGGGGCTCTGGGACTGAGTGTAGTTGGGGGTTGTCCTGTTTGTCTTGTATGTGCTGGTCCATCCAGTTTGCCTTGTTCACGCTGTCGTGATGTTCGCCTGTCTATCCTGTTTCGACCTGGTTGTCCTGTTTGTGCTGGTCGCCCTATTTATCCTGTTCTGACCTGTTCATTTAAGTTTGCCCTGCTTGTTCTGTTTGACCGGTTTCATTCTGTTCGTCCTGTATGCCCCAGCTTGGAGTACCCACCGTTAATCAACTAGTTCTGTGAGTCAGTCTCTGAGTCACCCTGGACCGAGCTCCCATCCTATCCCTTACCTCCGTTGGGTAAGCAGGCTGAACTGCTGTTGCCCGGCGAGGAAACTCTGCCCCTTCCTATCCCTTACCTCCGTAGGGTAAGCAGGCTGAACTGCCGTTGCCCGGCGATGAAACTCTGCCCCTTCCTATCCCTTACCTCCGTTGGGTAAGCAGGCTGAACTGCCGTTGCCTGGCGAGGAAACTCTGCCCCTTCCTATTCCTTGCCTCCATCAGGTAAGCAGGCCAGACTGCTTTGCCTGGCGGGGGACTCTGCCCTTTCCTACCCCTCACTTCTGACGGGTTGTGCCCCGCATCCTGCCCAGGTGTCCCGCGACTTGCCCAGGCCCCTGTGTTCCTGCCTGGGAGGCCAGGCCTTGCCCAGGAGTTATGCGGCCTGCCCAAGGTGCTATCCTCCCAGCACTCCTTGTCCCATAGACCCATCCTCTAGCCTAGCCAAGATCCTGCCTGCCATGAACTTCAGGATCCTGCCTGGCCATGAACTCCAAGATCCTGCCTTGCCTGAACTCCAGGATCCTGCCTGGCCATGAACTCCAGGATCCTGTCTGGCCATGAACTCCAGGATCCTGCCTGGCCATGAACTCCAGGATCCTGCCTGGCCATGAACTCCAGGATCCTGCCTGGCCATGAACTCCAGGATCCTGCCTGGCCATGAACTCCAAGATCCTGCCTTGCCTGAACTCCAGGATCCTGCCTGGCCATGAACTCCAGGATCCTGTCTGGCCATGAACTCCAGGATCCTGCCTTGCCTGAACTCCAGGATCCTGCCTGGCCATGAATTCCAGGATCCTGCCTGTCCATGAACTCCAGGATCCTGCCTTGCCTGAACTCCAGGATCCTGTCTGTCCATGAACTCCAGGATCCTGCCTGGCCATGAACTCCAGGATCCTGCCTGGCCATGAACTCCAGGATCCTGCCTTGCCTGAACTCCAGGATCCTGCCTTGCCTGAACTCCAGGATCCTGCCTGGCCATGAACTCCAGGATCCTGTCTGGCCATGAACTCCAGGATCCTGCCTTGCCTGAACTCCAGGATCCTGCCTGGCCATGAATTCCAGGATCCTGCCTGTCCATGAACTCCAGGATCCTGCCTTGCCTGAACTCCAGGATCCTGCCTGTCCATGAACTCCAGGATCCTGCCTGTCCATGAACTCCAGATTCCTGTCTGTCCATGAACTCCAGGATCCTGTCTGTCCATGAACTCCAGGATCCTGCCTTGCCTGAACTCCAGGATACTGCCTGTCCATGAACTCCAGGATCCTGTCTGTCCATGAACTCCAGGATCCTGTCTGTCCATGAACTCCAGGATCCTGTCTGTCCATGAACTCCAGGATCCTGCCTGGCCATGAACTCCAGGATCCTGCCTTGCCTGAACTCCAGGATCCTGCCTGGCCATGAACTCCAGGATCCTGTCTGTCCATGAACTCCAGGATCCTGTCTGTCCATGAACTCCAGGATCCTGTCTGTCCATGAACTCCAGGATCCTGCCTGGCCATGAACTCCAGGATCCTGTCTGGCCATGAACTCCAGGATCCTGTCTGGCCATGAACTCCAGGATCCTGCCTGGGCATGAATTCCAGGATCCTGCCTGTCCATGAACTCCAGGATCCTACCTTGCCTGAACTCCAGGATCCTCTCTGGCCATGAACTCCAGGATCCTGCCTGGCCATGAACTCCAGGATCCTGCCTGGCCATGAACTCCAGGATCTTGCCTTGCCTGAACTCCAGGATCCTGCCTGGCCATGAACTCCAGGATCCTGTCTGGCCATGAACTCCAGGATCCTGCCTTGCCTGAACTCCAGGATCCTGCCTGGCCATGAATTCCAGGATCCTGCCTGTCCATGAACTCCAGGATCCTGCCTTGCCTGAACTCCAGGATCCTGCCTGTCCATGAACTCCAGGATCCTGCCTGTCCATGAACTCCAGATTCCTGTCTGTCCATGAACTCCAGGATCCTGTCTGTCCATGAACTCCAGGATCCTGCCTTGCCTGAACTCCAGGATACTGCCTGTCCATGAACTCCAGGATCCTGTCTGTCCATGAACTCCAGGATCCTGTCTGTCCATGAACTCCAGGATCCTGTCTGTCCATGAACTCCAGGATCCTGCCTGTCCATGAACTCCAGGATCCTGCCTGGCCATGAACTCCAGGATCCTGCCTTGCCTGAACTCCAGGATCCTGCCTGGCCATGAACTCCAGGATCCTGTCTGTCCATGAACTCCAGGATCCTGTCTGTCCATGAACTCCAGGATCCTGTCTGTCCATGAACTCCAGGATCCTGTCTGTCCATGAACTCCAGGATCCTGCCTGGCCATGAACTCCAGGATCCTGCCTTGCCTGAACTCCAGGATCCTGCCTGGCCATGAACTCCAGGATCCTGTCTGGCCATGAACTCCAGGATCCTGTCTGGCCATGAACTCCAGGATCCTGTCTGGCCATGAACTCCAGGATCCTGCCTTGCCTGAACTCCAGGATCCTGCCTTGCCTGAACTCCAGGATCCTGCCTGGCCATGAACTCCAGGATCCTGTCTGGCCATGAGCTCTAGGATCCTGTCTGGCCATGAACTCCAGGATACTGCCTGTCCATGAACTCCAGGATCCTGTCTGTCCATGAACTCCAGGATCCTGTCTGTCCATGAACTCCAGGATCCTGTCTGTCCATGAACTCCAGGATCCTGCCTTGCCTGAACTCCAGGATCCTGCCTGTCCATGAACTCCAGGATCCTGCCTGTCCATGAACTCCAAGATCCTGTCTGGCCATGAACTCCAGGATCCTGTCTGGCCATGAACTCCAGGATCCTTCCTTGCCTGAACTCCAGGATACTGCCTGTCCATGAACTCCAGGTTCCTGTCTGTCCATGAACTCCAGGATCCTGTCTGTCCATGAACTCCAGGATCCTGCCTGGCCATGAACTCCAGGATCCTGTCTGGCCATGAACTCCAGGATCCTGTCTGGCCATGAACTCCAGGATCCTGCCTTGCCTGAACTCCAGGATACTGCCTGTCCATGAACTCCAGGATCCTGTCTGTCCATGAACTCCAGGATCCTGTCTGTCCATGAACTCCAGGATCCTGCCTTGCCTGAACTCCAGGATCCTGCCTGGCCATGAACTCCAGGATCCTGCCTGGCCATGAACTCCAAGATCCTGCCTTGCCTGAACTCCAGGATCCTGCCTGGCCATGAACTCCAGGATCCTGCCTGTCCATGAACTCCAGGATCCTGCCTGTCCATGAACTCCAGGATCCTGTCTGTCCATGAACTCCAGGATCCTGCCTTGCCTGAACTCCAGGATCCTGTCTGGCCATGAACTCCAGGATCCTGCCTGGCCATGAACTCCAGGATCCTGCCTTGCCTGAACTCCAGGATCCTGCCTGTCCATGAACTCCAAGATCCTGCCTGTCCATGAACTCCAGGATCCTGCCTGGCTATGAACTCCAGGATCCTGCCTGGCTATGAACTCCAGGATCCTGCCTGTCCATGAACTCCAGGATCCTGCCTGGCCATGAACTCCAGGATCCTGCCTGGCCATGAACTCCAGGATCCTGTCTGGCCATGAACTCCAGGATCCTGCCTTGCCTGAACTCCAGGATCCTGCCAGTCCATGAACTCCAGGATCCTGCCTTGCCTGAACTCCAGGATCCTGCCTGTCCATGAACTCCAGGATCCTGCCTGTCCATGAACTCCAGGATCCTGCCTTGCCTGAACTCCAGGATCCTGCCTGGCCATGAACTCAAGGATCCTGCCTTATTGAACTCCAGGATCCTGTCTGTCCATGAACTCCAGGATCCTGTCTGGCCATGAACTCCAGGATCCTGCCTGGCCATGAACTCCAGGATCCTGCCTGGCCATGAACTCCAGGATCCTGCCTTGCCTGAACTCCAGGATCCTGCCAGTCCATGAACTCCAGGATCCTGCCTTGCCTGAACTCCAGGATCCTGCCTGTCCATGAACTCCAGGATCCTGCCTGTCCATGAACTCCAGGATCCTGCCTTGCCTGAACTCCAGGATCCTGCCTGGCCATGAACTCCAGGATCATGTCTGGCCATGAACTCCAGGATCCTGTCTGGCCATGAACTCCAGGATCCTGCCTTGCCTGAACTCCAGGATACTGCCTGTCCATGAACTCCAGGATCCTGTCTGTCCATGAACTCCAGGATCCTGTCTGTTCATGAACTCCAGGATCCTGCCTGGCCATGAACTCCAGGATCCTGTCTGGCCATGAACTCCAGGATCCTGTCTGGCCATGAACTCCAGGATCCTGCCTTGCCTGAACTCCAGGATACTGCCTGTCCATGAACTCCAGGATCCTGTCTGTCCATGAACTCCAGGATCCTGTCTGTCCATGAACTCCAGGATCCTGTCTGTCCATGAACTCCAGGATCCTGCCTTGCCTGAACTCCAGGATCCTGCCTGTCCATGAACTCCAGGATCCTGCCTGTCCATGAACTCCAGGATCCTGCCTGTCCATGAACTCCAAGATCCTGCCTTGCCTGAACTCCAGGATCCTGCCTGGCCATGAACTCCAGGATCCTGCCTGTCCATGAACTCCAGGATCCTGCCTGTCCATGAACTCCAGGATCCTGTCTGTCCATGAACTCCAGGATCCTGTCTGTCCATGAACTCCAGGATCCTGTCTGTCTGAACTATCTCTGAACCCCAGGATCACCTTTGAACGCCACGTCCCTCACACAGGCCATGAACTCCAGGATCCTGTCTGTCCATGAACTCCAGGATCCTGTCTGTCTGAACTATCTCTGACCCCCAGGATCACCTTTGAACGCCACGTCCCTCACACAGGCCATGGACTCCACATCTTGTTCTATCCTTTAGTGGGCAAAAGTTTAAGGGTAACACGAGGGGGAATTTCTTTACTCAGAGAGTGGTAGCTGTGTGGAACGAGCTTCCAGTAGAAGTGGTAGAGGCAGGTTCGGTATTGTCATTTAAAGTAAAATTGGATATGTATATGGACAGGAAAGGAATGGAGGGTTATGGGCTCAGTGCGGGTCAGTGGGTCTAGGTGAGAGTAAGCGTTTGGCATGGACTAGAAGGGCCGAGATGGCCTGTTTCAGTGCTGTAATTGTTATATGGTTATATGGTTATAATTTTTGCTTTGTTGGATGCCTTCTCTTTTGCTTTTATTTTAGCTTTGACTTCCCTTGTCAGCCACGGCTGTACTATTTTATCATTTGAGTATTTCTTTGTTTATGGAATACACATGTTCCTGCACCCTCCTCATTTCCCCCAGAAACATACGCCATTGTTGTTCTTATGACATCCCTGCCAGCAGCTCCTTCCAATTTACTTTGGCCAACTCCTCTCTCATACCACTGTAATTTCCCTTACTCCACTGAAATACTGTTACATCAGACTTCACTTTCTCCCTACCAAATTTCAAGTTGAACTCAACTGTCTCCTAAGGGTTCTTTTACCTTAATCTCCCTTGAAGGTAGAGCTGTGGATGTAGTGTATATGGATTTCAGTATGGCATTTGATAAGGTTCCCCATGCAAGACTCATTCAGAAAGTAAGGAGACATGGGATCCAAGGGGACATTGCTTTGTGGATCCAGAATTGACTTGACCACAGAAGGCAAAGGGTGATTGTGGATGGTTCGTGTTCTGCACGGAGGTTAGTAGCCAGTGGTGTTCTGCAGGGATCTGTTCTGGGACCCCTCCTCTTTGTGATTTTATAAATGACCTGGATGAGGAAGTGGAGGGATGGGTTAGTAAGTTTGCTGGGAATGTTGTGGATAGTTTGGAGGACTGAGGCGTACGGTGTATTGGCCTTCATTAATTGTGGGATTGAGATCAAGAGCCGTGAAGTAATGTTACAGCTTGGTCAGACCCCACTTGGAGTACTGTGTTCAGTTCTGGTCACCTCACTACAGGAAGGATGTGGATATATAGAGAGAGTGCAGAGATTTACAAGGATGTTACCTGGATTGGAGGGTGTATCTTATGAGAGTAGGTTGAGTATTCTTGGCCTTTTCTCCTTGGAGCCATGGAGGTGACCTGATAGAAGTGTACAAGATGATGAGATGCATCGATTGTGTGGATAGCCAGAGGCTTTTTCCCAGGGCTGAAATGGCTAACACGAGGGGGCATAGTTTTAAGGTGATTGGAAATAGGTACTGAGGGGATGTCATGGTTAAGTGGATACAATGGGGTCTTTTAAGAGACTTTTAGATAGGTACATGGAGCTTAGAAAAATAGAGACCTATGTGCCAGGGAAATTCTCAGCAGTCTGTAGAGTAGGTTACTTGGTTGGCACAACATTGTGGGCCGAAGGGCTGGTAATGTGCTGTAGGTTTCTGTGATCTATGTTCCATATAGCACCTCCAGTTCATTACGTAACACCCAATCCAGTATAGCTGTTGCCCTCTTAGGCTCAATGACAAACTGTTCTAAAAAGCCATCTCGTAGTCATTCAACAAACTCACTCTCTTGAGATCCATTTCCAACCTGATTAGTGTAACATTACCCCTTTGACACGCCTTTTCTATTTCCTGGTGTAATCTGTGGTCCACCTCCCAGCCACTGTATATAACTGCCATCGGCATCCTTTTACCTTTGCAATTTCTTAACTCAACCCACAAGGATTCAACATCTTCCGATCCTATGTCATACCTTTCTACTGATTTGATGCCATTCTTTACCAGTAGAGCCGCACCTTCCCCCCTGCCTACCTTCCTATCCCTCGACTACAATGTGTAACCTTGGACATTCAGCTCCTAACTATAACCATCCTTCGGCCATGGTTCAGTGATTGCCACAACATCATACCTGACGATCTGTAATTGTGCAACAAGATTATCCACCTTATTTCTTATACTCCTTGCATTGAGATACAATACCTTGAGTACTGTGTTTGCTACCCTTTCTGATTCTGCATCCCTAATGCACTGATACTGTCTGCGACTATGTCCCATCACATGACTATCCATGGTCTGACTGCGTGATATCTTTACTATTTTACCATTTGTCCTATCCCAAGGCTCGACAGAGGCGTTGTTTCTGGTTAAGTTTCTGTTAAGGTTCCCTTTTATTTTCTCTCACTCCCAGGGAACTACGTCTGCGTGAAGTGCATCCGGCTGCAGCTCCTTGAAGACCGTGTTAGGGATCTGGACCCTCGGCCTGTACGGGAGAGTGAGGAGATAATTACAGGGAAGTAAGTTACAGGAGGCGAGTAGCTGGGGGACCATCAGGAGAAATGTGAATAGGCAGTTAGAGCAGAGCACCCCGTGGCCATTCCCCTCGAAAACAAGTATACCACTTTGGATACTTTTGTGGGGGATGACTACCCGGGAGAATGCCCTGGTGACCGGGTTACAGCAACCAAGCATGGGTCCATGGTGCAGAAGGGAAAGAGAGAGAAGAAGGGAGTGGTAGTGACAGGGGACTCAATAGTCAGGGGAGCAGGTTCTGTGGGCATGGATGGGACACCCAGAGGGTATGTTGCCTTCCAGGTACCAGGGTCAGAGGCATCTCAGATTTTGGAGAGGGAGGGAGAGCAGCCAGATGTCTTGGTACATATTGGTACCAGTGAGAAAGGAAGGAAAAGCAAAGAGGTCCTGAAGAGATAATTTAGAGAACTAGGCAGAAAGCTGAGAATCAGAACCTCCAGGGTAGTAATTCCTGGATTGCTGCCTGTGCCACGTGCCAGTGAGGGTGGAAACAGGATAATTTGGCAGATAAATGTGTGGCTGAGAAGCTGGTGCAGGGGGCAGGGCTTTGGGTTCTTTGATAATTGGGATCTCATCTGAGGGAGATATGACCTATTCAAAAGTGACAAGTTGCATCTGAACCTGAGGGGGACCAATATTATCACAGGCAGGTTTGTTAGAGCTGTTGGAGAGGGTTTAAACTAATTTGGCAGAAGGTTGGGAACCGGAGTGAAGGGACTCAGGATGGGGCATGGTATAAAAGTAAAGATAGCGTGCAGTCAGAATGTCAGGAGGGGCAGGCAGGTGATGGGTCTTAGTTGTGGCCAACAGGCTGAGTATCAAATCATTAGGGATGCAGAGTCAGAAAGGATAGCCAAGTCAAGTCACTTTTTAATGTCGTTTCGACCATAACTGCTGATACAGTACACAGTAAAAATGAGAACGTTTTTCAGGACCATGGTGCTACATGAAACTACAGAAACTACACTGAACTACGTGAAAACAACACAGAGAAAAACTACACTAGACTACAGACCTATCCAGGACTGCATAAAGTGCACAAAACAGTGCAGGCATTACAATAAATAATAAACAAGACAATAGGCACAGTAGAGGGCAGTAAGTTGGTGTCAGTCCAGACTCTGGGTATTGAGGAGTCTGATGGCTTGGGGGAAGAACCTGTTACATAGTCTGATCATGAGAGCCTGAATGCTTCGGTGCCTTTTCCCAGATGGCAGGAGGGAGAAGAGTTTGTATGAGGGGTGTGTGGGGTCCTTCATAATGCTGTTTAATTTGCGGGTGCAGCGTGTAGTGTAAATGTCTGTAATGGCGGGAAGAAAGATCCCGGTGATCTTCTTGGCTGACCTCACTATCCGCTGCAGGGTCTTGCGATCCGAGATGGTGCAATTTCTGAACCAGGCAGTGATGCAGCTGCTCAGGATGCTCTCAATACAACCCCTGTAGAATGTGATGAGGATGGGGAATGGGAGATGGACTTTCCTCAGCCTTCGCAGAAAGTAGAGATGCTGCTGGGCTTTCTTTGCTATGGAGCTGGTGTTGAGGGACCAGGTGAGATTCTCCGTCAGGTGAACACCAAGAAATTTGGTGCTCTTAACGATCTCTACCGAGGAGCCGTCGATGTTCAGCGGGGAGTGGTCACTCCGTGCTCTCCTGAAGTCAACAACCATCTCTTTTTTTTTGTTCACATTCAGAGACAGGTTGTTGGCTCTGCACCAGTCCGTTAGCCGCTGCACCTTCTCTCTGTAAGCTGACTCGTCGTTCTTGCTGATGAGACCCACCACAGTCGTGTTATCGGTGAACTTGATGATATGGTTCGAGCTATGTGTTGCTGCACAGTCGTGGGTCAGCAGAGTGAACAGCAGTGGACTGAGCACGCAGCCCTGGGGGGCCCACGTGCTCACTGTGATGGTGTTGGAGATGCTGCTCCCGATCTGGACTGACTGAGGTCTCCCAGTCAGGAAGTCTAGGATCCAGTTGCAGAGGGAGGTGTTCAGGTCCAGTAGGCTCAGCTTTCCAATCAGTTTCTGAGGGTTGATTGTGTTGAATGTTGAACTGAAGTCTATGAACAGCATCTGAACGTACGTGTCTTTTTTGTCCAGTTGGGTTAGGGCCAGGTGGAGGGTGGTGGCAATGGCGTCATCTGTTGAGCGGTTGGGATGGTACGCAAACTGCAGGGGGTCCAGTGAGGGGAGCAGCAGGGTCTTGATATGCCTCATGACGAGCCTCTCGAAACACTTCATGATGATGGATGTGAGTGCAACGGGATGGTAGTCATTGAGGCAGGACACTGAAGACTTCTTCGGCACAGGGACAATGGTGGCGGCCTTGAAGCACGTTGGAATGATGGTGCTTCTCAGGGAGATGTTGAAGATGTCAGTGAGAACATCTGCTAGCTGGTCTGCACATCCTCTGAGCACACTACCAGGGATGTTGTCTGGTCCAGCAGCCTTCCGTGGGTTGTCCCTGCACAGGGTTCTTCTCACATCGAACACAGTGAGACACAGAACCTGGTCATTTATAGGAGGGGTGGATTTCCTCGCCACCACATCATTTTCCACCTCAAAACGGGTGTAGAAGTTATTCAGCGCATCTGGGAGGGAAGCATCTCCTGCACAGTCAGGTGATGTTGTCCTGTAATTGGTGACGTCCTGGATGCCCTTCCACATGCACCGCATGTCACCGCTGTCCTGGAAGTAACTGTGGATTAGCTGGGCATGTGCACGCTTTGCCCCTCTGATGGCTCGGGACAGTTTGGCCCTTGCTGTTAGAGCTGCCTTGTCGCCTGCTCTGAAGGCGGAGTTGCAGGACCTCAGCAGCGCACGCACCTCTGCGGTCATCCATGGGTTCTGGTTGGC
Source organism: Hemitrygon akajei (assembly GCF_048418815.1). Taxonomy (NCBI): domain Eukaryota; kingdom Metazoa; phylum Chordata; class Chondrichthyes; order Myliobatiformes; family Dasyatidae; genus Hemitrygon; species Hemitrygon akajei. The sequence goes on along the minus strand of NC_133127.1, from coordinate 200,080,829 downwards.
GCGTATAGTGATGGTCTTGGACAGAGTAACATCACAATACACTTGCTGATGTAGCTGGTCACTGATGCTGTGTACTCCTCTAAGTTGGTAGAGTCGCCATCGGTTGCAGCCTCCCTGAACACGTGCCAGTCAGTGTGCTCAAAGCAGTCTTGAAGAGCAGAGATGGCTCCTGCTGGCCAGGTTTTCACCTGCTTCTGAACTGGTCTGGAGCACCTGACGAGTGGTCTGTATGCTGGGATTAGCATAACAGAGATGTGGTCTGAGTATCCGTGGTGGGGGCAGGGCTCTGCCCGGTACACGTCTGGGATGTTTGTGTAAACCAGGTCCAATGCGTTCTCCCCCCTTGTTGCAAAGTCCACATACTGATGGAATTTGGGGAGCACTGACTTAAGGTTCGCGTGGTTAAAATCTCCGTCGACAATAAACAGACCATCAGGGTGTGCGTTCTGCAGTTCGCTAATAGCCCTGTACAGTTCACAGAGCATCTCCTTAGCATTAGCGCCGGGGGGAATGTAGACACCGACTATAAGGACAGAGGTGAATTCCCGTGGCAAATAAAATGGTCTGCATCGAACTGCCACAAACTCCACTAGCGATGAGCAGTGTCTGGAAACCAGCACAGAGTTCTTACACCATTCCGTGTTGATGTAAATACACACACCACCTCCGCGAGTCTTACCGGAGAGAGCTGCATCCCTGTCCGCTCGAAACAAGGCGAGCCCGTCTAGCTGAACGGCGGCGTCCGGGACTCCGTCAGTGAGCCGTGTCTCTGTGAAAACATACGCACAGCAGACTCTGTACTCCTGCCAAGTGTTATGTTGGAGTCGGATGTAGTCCAATTTATTGTCCAGGGAGCCGACATTGGAGAGCAGAATGGACGGGAGAACCGGCCGGCTAGGGTTTGCTTTTTGCTTGGCACGGACCCCTGCCCATCCGCTTCCTCGCACATCGCTTATGACATCCCCACCTCCGCCACCAGCATCGGGCAACTCCGAGGTACTCAAGGTGTTGTATCTAAATGCACATAGTATAAGAAATGTGGATGATCTTGTTGCACAATTACAGATTGTCAGGTATGATAGATAATAGACAGTAGGTGCAGGAGGCCATTCGGCCCTTCTAGCCGAATGTTGTGGCAATTACTGAATCATGGCTGAAGGATGGTTGTAGTTAGGAGCTGAAAGTCCAAGGTTACACATTGTATTCGAGGGATAGGAAGGTAGGCAGAGGAGGTGGTGTGGTTCTATTGGTAAAGAATGACACCAAATCAGTAGAAAGATGTGACATAGGATCAGAAGATGTTGAATCCTTGTGGGTTGAGTTAAGAAACTGCAAGGGTAAAAGTACCCTGATGGCAGTTATATACAGGCCTCCCAACAGTGGCTGGGAGGTGGACCACAGATTACAACAGGAAATAGAAAAATCGAGTCAAAAGGGCAATGTTATGGTAGTCATGGGAGATTTTAACATGCAAATCAATTGAGAAAATCAGGTTGGTAATGGATCTCAAGAGAGAGAGTTTGTTGAATGCCTAAGAGATGGTGCTAGAGGACTGGAAAATTAAAAATGTCACTCCACTCTTTCAGAAAGGAGGAAAGTAGCGGAAAGGAAATTGCTGACCAGTTAGTCTGACCTCAGTGGTTGGGAAGATATTAGAGTCAATTGTTAAGGATGAGATGGTGGAGTACTTGGTGACACAGGACAAGATAGGACAAAGTCAGCATGGTTTCCTTCAGGGAAAATCCTGCCTGACGAACCTGTTGGAATTCTTTGAGGAGGTTACAAGTAGGATAGATAAAGGGGATGTAGTGGATGTTGTATATTTGGACTTTCAGAAGATTTTTGCCAAGGAGCCACACGTGAGGCTACTTACCAAGTTAAGAGCCCATGGTATTACAGGAGAGTTACTAACATGGTTAGAACATTAGCTGATTGGAAAGAGATACTGAGTGGGAATAAATGGATCCTTTTCTGGTTGGCTGCCAGTGACTAGTGTGTTCCACAGGGGTCGGTGTTGGGACCACTTCTTTTTATGCTGTATATCAATGATTTAGATGATGGAATAGATGGCTTTGTTGCCAAGTGTGCAGATGATACGAAGATTGGTGGAGGGGCAGGTAGTGTTGAGGAAACAGGTAGGATGGAAAAGGACTTAGACAGATTAGGAGAATGGGCAAGAAAGTGGCAAATGAAATACAATGTTGGAAAGTGCATGGTCAGCCACTTTGGTAGTAGAAATAAATGTGCAGACTATTTTCTAAACGGAGAAAATTCAGGAATCTGAGATGCAAAGGGACTTGGGAGTCCTTGTGCAGAACACCATAAAGGTTAACTTGCAGGTTGTGTTGGTGGTGAGGAAGGCAAATACAATGTTAGCATTCATTTCAAAAGGTCTAGAATACAAGAGCAGGGATGTGAATCTGAGGCTTTGTAAGGCACTGGTGAGGCCTCACCTTGAGTATTGTGAACAGTTTTGAGCCCGTCATCTTAGAAAAGATGTGCTGGCATTGGAGAGGGTCCAGAGGAGGTTCACAAGGATGATTCCAGGAATGAAAGGGTTATCATACGAGGAATGTTTGATGGCTCTGGGTCTGTACTCGCTGGAATTTAGGATAAGGGGGGATCTCATTGAAACCTTTTGAATGTTGAAAGGATGTGGAAAGGATGTTTCCCATTGTGGGAGCATCCAGGACAAGAGGGCACAGCATCAGGATAGAGGGTCACTCTTTCAAAACAGAGATGTGGAGAAATTTCTTTAGCCAGAGGGTGGTGAATTTGTGGAATTTGTTGCCACATACAGCTGCGGAGGCCGGGTCGTTGGGTGTATTTCAGGCAGAGATTGATAGATTCTTGATTGGGAATGGCATCAAAGGTTACAGGGAGAAAGCCGGGAACTGGGGCTGAGGAGGAGATATAAAATAAGGATCAGCCATGATTGAATGGTGGAGCAGACTCGATGGACCAGATGGCCTAATTCTGCTCCTATCTCTTATGGTCTTATGGTGTGGCTTACTACTAAGCCCGGTGGAACCGTTTCTACTGACAGGAGAAGGGGCAAAGGCGGGTTACTGGTGCCTTTAAACCAGTCGCTTCGGGCAGATGAGGCTCATCAGCCATGGTTGCCAGTTTATCTAGGAGAAGGAGAACGCAGATCTCAAACCTCTGCTGCCTTATGGCTATACCCACCCACTCATGGGGAAAGCTTAGGGAGTAAACCTGGAGGCAAAATCCAGAGCTGGATTGCCTAAGGCAGTCCTTCATTGAGTTCAACACTGACTGGCATCTCTTGTGATGTCACTGGTGCCAAACTGTCTCATTCCTCAGCTGTGTGGCAAGGGCGCCTGTAGGGTGGGATGTGTCTGTGATGGATTGAACTGAGTCTTCCACTCTCTGCTGTGCGAGACAATAGGGTCACATGGTCATAGAACAGTACAACACAGAAACAGGCCTTTCAGCCCATCTAGTCTGTGCCGAACTATTAATCTGCCTAGGCCAATCGAGCCGGCTGGTGGCATAGTGGCATCAGCGCCGGACTTCAGAGCGAAGGTTCCGGAGTTCGAATCCAGCTGGCTCCCTTGCACACTTTCCATCCGGGCTGGGTCGAGCGTCGAGCTAGCAACTGGGCCTTGTAAAAACAAGAAAGCCTGCTAAAAAAATGCTGTCACGACAGCGTCCCGATGACTCCACTCAGAGTTAAGGGCTTTCTTCTTCTTCAGGCCAATCGAACTGCAGCTGGACTGGAGTGTAGGAGAATGACAGGAAATTGGAGAGAGATATACAGAATTGTGAGGGGTACCGATAGGGTAAATGCAGGCAGATTGGGTGAGACTAGAATTAGAGGTCATGGGTTAAGGGTGAAAGGTAAAATATTTCAGGAGAATACAAGGGGGACTTGTTCACTCAGAAGGTGGTGAAAGTGTGGGATGAGCGGTAGATGTGGATTTGATTTCAAAACTTAAGAGAAATTTGCATAGGTACGTGGATGGGAGAGGCATGGAGGGCCTTGGGTGCAGGTCAATGAGACTAGGCGGATGAATAGTTTGGCATGAGCTAGATGGGCTGAAGGGCCTGTGCTGTATGACTGCCTCTATGATGAGAAGATTGCATGCTCTGAATAATGAGAATCATTTATAATGTATGTGCACCACCTCCTGAAGAAGAAACTGTGTATTTAAGGAAGAGGCTGATAGATTCTTGATTATTCAAGTTATCAAAGGGAGAAGACAGGAGAATAGAGTTGAGGGGGATAATAAATCAGACAAGTTGAAATGGCAGGGCAGACTCGATGGGCTGAATGGCCTAATTCTGCTGTTATGACTTCTGGTCTGCTGGGTTTTATTTGTAGTCATGCCAGTGATGAAGCTGGCTACTGACTTGTTTCTATATCATATGGATAGATGAGCCAAACGGCCTGTTACTGAGCTACAGTGTTCTCTGTCTGCGGAACACGGGTTAAGTGTGGGAAGCATGGACTGTGTGTGGGTTTTCATGGTCCATGTGTGTGGAACACAAATCGTTTTTGGGGAGAGTGGTTAGTTTGTGTTGTGGACGTGATCCACTTGTGTGGAACACAGACTGTGTGTGTGGGGAGTGCACCGCATGAGGGACAGACGTGATCTACGTGTGTGTGATACACAGATTGTGTGGGGAGTGGACCGCGTGAGGGACAGACGTGATCCATGTGTGTGTGAAACACAGATTGTGTGGGGAGTGGACGGTGTGAGGGACAGATGTGATCCACGTGTGTGTGATACACAGATTGTGTGGGGAGTGGACTGTGTGAGTACAGACGTGATCCATGTGTGTGTGAAACACAGATTGTGTGGGGAATGGACCGTGTGAGGGACAGACGTGTTCCACGTGTGTGTGATACACAGATTGTGTGGGGAGTGGACTGTGTGAGTACAGACGTGATCCACGTGTGTGTGAAACACAGATTGTGTGGGGAGTGGACCGCGTGAGGGACAGATGTGATCCACGTGTGTGTGATACACAGATTGTGTGGGGAGTGGACTGTGTGAGTACAGACGTGATCCACGTGTGTGATACACAGATTGTGTGGGGAGTGGACTGTGTGAGTACAGACGTGATCCACATGTGTGTGATACACAGATTGTGTGGAGAGTGGACCACGTGAGTACAGACGTGATCCACATGTGTGAGAAACACAGATTGTGTGGGGAGTGGACTGTGTGAGTACAGACGTGATCCATGTGTGTGTGAAACACAGATTGTGTGGGGAGTGGACTGTGTGAGGGACAGATGTGATCCACGTGTGTGTGATACACAGATTGTGTGGGGAGTGGACTGTGTGAGTACAGACGTGATCCACATGTGTGTGATACACAGATTGTGTGGAGAGTGGACCACGTGAGTACAGACGTGATCCACGTGTGTGAGGAACACAGATTGTGTGGGGAGTGGACTGTGTGAGTACAGACGTGATCCATGTGTGTGTGAAACACAGATTGTGTGGGGAGTGGACTGTGTGAGGGACAGACGTGATCTACGTGTGTGAGAAACACAGATTGTGTGGGGAGTGGACTGTGTGAGTACAGACGTGATCCATGTGTGTGATACACAGATTGTGTGGGGAGTGGACTGTGTGAGTACAGACATGATCCACGTGTGTGTGATGCACAGATTGTGTGGTGAGTGGACTGTGTAAGTACAGACGTGATCCACGTGTGTGATACACAGATTGTGTGGGGAGTGGACTGTGTGAGTACAGACATGATCCACGTGTGTGTGATGCACAGATTGTGTGGTGAGTGGACTGTGTAAGTACAGACGTGATCCATGTGTGTGATACACAGATTGTGTGGTGAGTGGACTGTGTAAGTACAGACGTGATCCACGTGTGTGTGATGCACAGATTGTGTGGTGAGTGGACTGTGTAAGTACAGACGTGATCCATGTGTGTGGAACACAGATTGTGTGGTGAGTGGACTGTGTAAGTACAGACGTGATCCACGTGTGTGATACACAGATTGTGTGGTGAGTGGACTGTGTAAGTACAGACGTGATCCACGTGTGTGTGATGCACAGATTGTGTGGTGAGTGGACTGTGTAAGTACAGACGTGATCCACGTGTGTGATACACAGATTGTGTGGGGAGTGGACCGCATGGGGGACAGACGTGATCCACGTGTGTGTGATACACAGATTGTGTGGGGAGTGGACTGTGTGAGTACAGACGTGATCCACATGTGTGTGGAACACAGATTGTGTGGGGAGTGGACCGTGTGAGTACAGACGTGATCCACGTGTGTGTGATACACAGATTGTGTGGGGAGTGGACTGCGTGAGGGACAGACGTGATCCACATGTGTGTGGAACACAGACTGTGTGGGGAGTGGACTGTGTGAGTCCAGACGTGATCCACGTGTGTGTGATACACAGATTGTGTGGTGAGTGGACTGTGTAAGTACAGACGTGATCCACATGTGTGAGACACAGATTGTGTGGGGAGTGGACTGTGTGAGTACAGACATAATCCACGTGTGTGAGATACACAGATTGTGTGGGGAGTGGACCGCGTGAGGGACAGACGTGATCCACGTGTGTGTGATACACAGATTGTGTGGGGAGTGGACTGTGTGAGTACAGACGTGATCCACGTGTGTGTGATACACAGATTGTGTGGGGAGTGGACCGCGTGAGGGACAGACGTGATCCACGTGTGTGTGATACACAGATTGTGTGGGGAGTGGACTGTGTGAGTACAGACGTGATCCACGTGTGTGTGATACACAGATTGTGTGGGGAGTGGACCGTGTGAGGGACAGACGTGATCCACGTGTGTGTGATACACAGATTGTGTGGGGAGTGGATTGTGTGAGTACAGACGTGATCCACATGTGTGAGACACAGATTGTGTGGGGAGTGGACCGCATGAGGGACAGACGTGATCCACGTGTGTGTGATACACAGATTGTGTGGGGAGTGGACCGTGTGAGTACAGACGTGATCCACGTGTGTGATACACAGATTGTGTGGGGAGTGGACCGTGTGAGTACAGACGTGATCCACGTGTGTGTGATGCACAGATTGCGTGGTGAGTGGACTGTGTGAGTACAGACGTGATCCACGTGTGTGAGAAACACAGATTGTGTGGGGAGTGGACTGTGTGAGTACAGGCGTGGTCCACGTGTGTTGAACGCGGGATCTCCTGATCCTCTGATCTTTGATGGAAACATTACGGGAGAGAGCAGCAAGAAGCTGAAATTTCACCTTTGGAAAACAGAACGGAGTTCTTCATGCAGTCTCCCTGGAGACACTCCATTGCTCCACCAAGGTTGTCCGGAACTCCTGGGAATTTGTCACGGATCAGGAATTTGCCTTCCAGAGTGTTGCCCAGATACTGCCAGACATGTTCCCCCTGGGGATTGGAATGTGCAGTGGTTCAGACCGATGACACAGTTGAGAGGGTCAGGCCTGCCTCGCCCTCCCATCAACCCCATTCTACATGTCACAGTAACCAACTCCCTTACACCAGATTGAGTCTGTGACCAGCCCAGGCCCAGATCTCTGACCAGAACCAGTTAATGCTACAACCAAACCACCGTGGGCATCCACACTCACCCCTCCCCACCCAGCACCACCGCCCTTCTCATCCCTCGAGATTGAACAGATTAGCTTTGTGACGTGTCTGAAACACTGGCTCACCTGATTAGCTTTATAGACATTGGGTATATTTAAAGTAGGCGTTGATAGGTTCTTGTTTAGTCAGGGTATCAAAAATTGCAGAGAGAAGGCAGGAGAACGGTGTTGAGAGGGATTATAAATCAGCCATGATGGAATGGTGGAACAGACTCGATGGGCCGACTGGCCGAATTCTGCTCCAATATCATATGCTCTTACGTACACTGAATCGAGCAGTGAAATGTGTCATTTGCGCCAACGACCAGCACAGAACGAGGATGTTCTGGAGACACACCACTAGTCTGCCATGCTTCCGGTGCTAACGTAGCATCCCAACACTCACTAACCCTAACCGTATATCTTGGAATGTGGGAGCAACCCGGAACACCTGGAGGAGACGCACACGGTCACAGGGAGAACGTAGAAACTCCTTCCGGACAGCGGCAGGAATTGAAGCCGGATCGCGATTGGTGGCGCTGTAAAGCGTTGCGCTAACTGCTATGCTAGTGACCATTGCTCTCATCTCCCCCACCTGTTCCTGCTCTTGCAGCGTCTGAGACCCTCAACATCGACATTGCCTCAGCAGGGCTGGCAAACCTATGGTATTCGCGCCCAAGATGGCGTGTGCAAATGTTCTGTCAAAATGCAGCACAGGACCATAAGACATAGGAGCAGAATTAGGCCATTCAGCCCATCAATTCTGATCTGCTATTCCATCATGTCTGTTCCTGGATCCCACTCAATCTTATACACCTGCCTTCTCACTGTACCATTTGGTGCCCTGACCAATCAGGAAACTTCAGGCTTAAATACACACATGGACTAGGCCTCCACTGCAGTCTATGGCAGAGCATTCCACAGATTAACCACTCTCTGGCTAAAAACATTTCCTCCTTACCTCTGTTCTAAAGGGTCACTCTCCAATTTTGAGTCTGCGCCCTCTTGTTCCAGATACCCCCCACCATAGGAAACATCCTCTCTGCATCCACCTTATCTAATCTTTCAATATTCAGTAGGTTTCAATGAGATCCCCCTGCATTCTTCTAAATTCCAGTAAGTCCAGACCCAAAGCTGACAAACGTTCCTCATATGTTAACCCCTTCATTCCCAGGATCATCCTCATGAACCTCTTCTGGACTCTGTCCAATGACAAAACATCCTTTCTGAAATATGGGCCCAAATGGTTGGGAATACTCCAAATGCAGCCTAACTAGTGTCTTAAAACCCTCAGCATTATCTCCTTGCTTTTATATTCTATTCTCCTTGAAATAAATGCCAACATTGCATTTACCTTCCTTACCACAGACTCAACCTGTAAATTAACCTTCTGGGAGTCTTGCACGAGGATTATTAAGTCCCTCTGCACCTGATGTTTGAACCTTCTCCCCATTTAGATAATAGTCTGCACTATCATTCCTTTTACCAAAATGCATTTTCATACATTTCCCAACACTGTATTCTATCTGCCATTTTTTTGCCCATTCTTCCAATTTGTCTAAGTCCTGCTACAATAACATTGCTTCCTCAGCATTACCTACCCCTCCACCTATCTTCATATCATCCACAGACTTTCCCTCAAAGCCATCAAATCCATTATCCAAATCATTGACAAACAATGTGAAAAGTCGCGGTCCCAATACTGATCCCTGAGGAACACCAGTAGTCAATGGCAGACAACCAGAAAAGGCCCCTTCTCTTCCCACTCACTGCCTCCTGCCTGTCAGCCATTCCTCTATCCATGCCAGTATTTTTCCTGTAATGCTATAGGATTTTATCTTGTTAAGCAGCCTCATGTGAGGCACCTTATCAAATGCCTTCTGAAAATCCAAGTAAATGACATCCACTGCCTCTCCTTTGTCCACCCTGCTTGTTACTTCCTCCAAGAACTCTAACAGATTTGGCAGGCAAGATTTCCCTTTACAGAAACCAAGTACCTCGAAACCTTATCCTTAATAATAGACTCCAACACTTTCTCAACCACTGAGGTTTTGCCTTCCTCCCTTCTTAAAGAGTGGAGTGACATTTGCAATCTTCCAATCCTCTGCAACCATGCCAGGATCAAGTGATTCTTGAAAGATCATGACCATTATCTCTTCAGCAACCCCTCTCGGGTCTCTGGGCTGTAGTCCATCTGTCCCAGGTGACTTATCCACCTCAAGATCTTTCAGTTTGCCTAGCATTTTTTCCTTTGTAATAGCAATGGCAGTCACTCCTGCTCCCTGACACTCACAGACCTCTGGCACACTACGAGTGTCTTCCACAGTGAAGACTGATGTAAGCTACCCATTAAGTTCATCTGCCATTTCTTTGTCCCCCATTACTACCTCACCAGCATCATTTTCCAGTGGTTCAATATCAACTCCCAGCTCCCTTTTACTCTTTCTATAACTGAAGAAAACTTTTAGTATCCTATTTTATATTATTGACTATATTATTTCATCTTTTCCCTTCATATAGCTTCCCATGATGGTTTTTTTCACCCTTGCAATTTCTTAACTCCACCCACATAGATTCAACATTCTTTGACCCTGTCACCTCTTTCTCAAGATGTAATTCCACCTTGTACCATCAAAGTCACACCACCGCCCATGCCTTCCTGCCTGTCCCTTCGATACAAAGTATATCCTTTGATATTAAGCTCCCAACTATGGCTTTCTTTCAGCCACAACTCAGTGATGTCCGCAAAGTCACACTGCTCAATCTCTAACTGTGCCACGAGTTCATCCACCTTATTCTGAATGCTATGCATATTTAAATACAGCACCTTCAGTCCTGCATTCTTCATCCTTTTGAATTTTGCCTTTGGTACAATTTAACCCTTTGTTCCATCTGCATTTGAACCCAATCATTGGCTCGTCCTTCCTTATATTCATGTTACACCCATCACCTGCTGGCTCATCTTCAGCTCTATCATATTGGTTCCCAATCCCCTGCTGTCTTTGCATGTAGTGCTATCCCTCAATTCTTTAAACCCCACCCAAATTAAAAGGATAGATCATGATGATCCTTATTGCTAAAGGAAGCAGCAAATTATTTTTTACAATCCAAAAACAGTGAGATGTTTACACAGGAAACACCTCATGTCGATTTGGTGTCAGGCAGATGGTTCAAAAGTTCATTTAGTATCAAAGTATACAACTCTGAAATTCTTCTTCTCCAAGTAGCCACAAAACCAAGAAAAGACAGCTGCAGAGTCATTAACTCTCCTTCCCACACAAATGAACAAAAACAAATCTTGCCTGCCAAATTATTTTTTAAAAAGTGAGGTAGTGTCCAAAGCTTCAAAGTCCATTTAGGAATTGGATGACAGAGGGGAAGAAGCTGTTTCTGAATCACTGAGTGTGTGCCTTCAGGCTTCTGTACCTCCTACTTGATGGTAACAGTGAGAAAAGGGCATGTCTTGGGTGCTGGAGGTCTTTAATAATGGACACTGCCTTTATGAGACATCGCTCCCTAAGGATGTCCTGGGAACTTTGTAGTTTTGTCCCTTGCAATCCTTTTTGCTCTTAGCATGTCTGTAAAATCCCTTAGGATCCTCCTTCATCTTGTCTGTCGGCCAACCTCATGCCTCATGATTAAGTGTTTGTGTGCATTTCCTGTACTCAGAGTGTTTCATTTGTTCCCAGCTGCCTATACCTGCTATTCATCTCCTTTTCTCTTAACCAGGACCTCAATATCTCTTGACAAACAAAGTTCCCTACATTTGTTATCTTTACCTTTTTTCTGACAGGCACATACAAGCTTTGTATTCTCAAAATTGCACTTCTGAAGTTCTCCCATTTACCAAGCATACCTTTGCCAGAGAACACCTATCTCAATCCACACCTACCAGATCCTTTATGATACCATCAAAATTGGCCTTTCTCAAATTTAGAATCTCAATCCACAGAACAGACCTATCTTTTTGCATATTTACTTTGAAACTAATTTCATTGTGGTCACAGGCAAATTAGTGCGTGCCTGAGGAGTTGGTGCAGGGAGCAGGGCTTCAGGTTCTTGGATCATTGGGATCTCTTCTCTTTAGAACAGAGGTAAGGAGGAATTTTTTTTTAGCCAGAGAGTAGTGAATCTGTGGAATGCTCTGCCACAGACTGGGATGGAGGCCAAGTCCGTGCGTATATTTAAGGCAGAAGTTGACCATTTCCTGATCGGTCAGGGCATTAAAGATATGGCGAGAAGGCAGGTGTATGGTTCTGAGTGGGATCAGCCATGATAGGATGGCAGAACAGACTTGATGGGCTGAATGGCCTAGTTCTGCTCCAATATCTTACGGTCCTCTGGGGGAGGTATCTCCTGTTCAAAAGTGACAGGTTGCAGCTGAACCAAATATTCTTGTAGGCAGGTTTGTTAGAACTATTGGGGGAAAGTTTGAACTAATTAGGCGGGGGGGGGGGGGGGCAGTTCCCAGAGTGAAGGGACTCAGGATGGTAAAAAAACAGCAAAGATACCATGCGGTCAGATTGTCAGGAAGGGCAGGCTGATGATGGGATAAAATTACAGCCAGCTGGGTGAGTATCAGTGCATTAGGGATGCAGGATCAAAAAGGGTAGCAAATACAGTACTCAAAGTGTTATATCCCAATGCACGGAGTATAAGAAATAAGGTGGATGATCTTGCTGCACCATTACAGATCATCAAGTATGATGTTGTGACCATTACTGAACTGTGGCTGAAGGATGGTTGTAGTTGGGAGCTGAATGTCCAAGGTTACACATTGTATCAGAGGGATAGGAAGGTAGGCAGAGGGAGTGGTGTGGCTGTTCTGGTAAAGAATGGCATCAAATCAGTAGAAAGATGTAACATAGGATCCGAAGATGTTGAGTTAAGAAACTGCAATGGTAAAAGGATCCCGATGGCAATTATATACAGACTTTCTAACAGTAGCTGGTATGTGGACCCCAGATTACAACAGGAAATAGAAAAGGTGAGTCAAAAGGGCAATGTTATGATAGTCGTGGGAGATTTTAACATGCAGGTCAACTGGGAAAATCAGTTTGGAAATGGATCTCAAGAGAGTGAGTTTGTTAAATGCAAGATGACTTTTTAGAGTAGTTTGTCATTGAGCCTACTACGGGATCAGCTATACTGGATTGGGTGTTATGTAATGAACCAGAGGTGTTTAGGGAGCTTAAGGTACTGTAAAAGAACACTTAGGAGCCAATGATCACAATATGATTGAGTTCAAATTGAAATTTGATTGGGAGAAAGGAAAGTCCAATGTAGCAGTATTTCAGTGGAGTAAGGGAAATGACAGTGGTATGAGAGAGGAGTTGGCCAAAGTAAATTGGAAGGAGATGCTGGCAGGGATGTCAGCAGAGCAGCAATGGTGTGAGATTCCGGGAAAAATGAAAACATGCAGGATAGATGTATTCCAAAATTGAAGAAACACTCAGATGGTAAAATAGTACAACCGTGGCTGACAAGGGAAATCAAAGCTAATGTAAAAGCACAAGAAAGGGAAAATTAGTGGTAAGACAGAGGATTGGGCAGCTTTAAAAACCCTACCGAGAGCAACTAAAAGAATCATTAGGAGTGAAAAGATGAAATATGAAAGCAAGCCAGCAAACAATATCAAAGTGGGTAGTAAAAGCTTCTGCACGGAAAAAAATAGAGAGATGAGAGAAGCTAAAGGACCGCTAGAAAATGAGACCGGAGAAATAACGATGGCAGATGAACTAAATGAGTACTTTGCATCAGTCTATACTGTAGAAGGCACCAGAATTGTGCCAGATGTTGAAGGGTATGAGGGAAGAGAAGTGAGTGCAGTTATGATTACAAGGAGAAGGTGCTCAAAAAGCTGACAGACCTAAGGGTACATAAGTCACCCGGACCAGATGAACTGCACCCTAGGGTTCTGAAAGAGGTAGCGGTAGAGACTGTGTTGGTATTAGTAAAGATCTATCAAAAATTTTTGGACTCTGGCATGATGCCAGACGATTGGAAAATTGTGAATGTCACTCCACTCTTTAAGGAGTAAGGCAGCAGAAAGCAAGTTATAGATGAGTTAGCCTGACCTCAGTGGTTGGGAAGATATTGGAGTCAATTGTTAAGGATGAAGTTATGGACTACTTGGTGACATGGGACAAGATAGGACAAAGTCAGCATGGTTTCCTTAAGGTAAAATTTTGCCTGATGTACCTATCGGAATTCTTTGCGGAAATTACATGTGGGATAGATAAAGATGATGCAGTGGATGATGTATATTTGGACTTTCAGAAGGCTTTGACAAGGGGCTAAAATAGAGGCTACTTACCAAGTTAAGAGCCCATGGTATTACAGGAAAGTTATTGGCATGGTTAGAGGAGCGGCTGTTTGGTGGAAGACAGCGAATGGGAATAAAAGGATCTTTTTCTGGTTGGCTGCCAGTGACTAGTGGGATTCCACAGGGGTTAGTATTGGGACCACTTATTTTTACGCTGTATATCAATGATTTAGATGATGTAATAGATGGCTTTGTTGCCAAGTTTGCAGATGATATGAAGATTGGTGGAGGGGCAGGTAGTGTTGAGGAAACAGGTAGGATGCAGAAGGTCTTGGACAGATTAGGAGAATGGGAAAGAAAGTGGCAAATCAAATTCAATGTTGGAAAATGCATGGTCATGCACTTTGGGAGCAGAAATAAATGTGCAGAATATTTTCTAAACGGGGAGAAAATCCAGGAATCTAAGAGGCAAAGGGACCTTGTGCAGAACACCCTAAAGTTTAACTTTCAGGTTGAGTCGGTGTTGAGGAAGGCAAATGCAATGTTGGCATCCATTTCAAGAGATCTAGAATACAAGAGCAGGGATGTGATGCTGAGGCTTTATAAAGCACTGGTGAGGCCTCACCTTGAGTGTTGTGAACAGTTTTGGGGTCTTCATCTAAGAAAAGATGTGCTGGCATTGGAGAGGGTTTGAAGGAACGTTTGATAGCTGTGGGTCTGTACTCACTGGAATTTAGAAAGATGAGAGGGAATATTATTGAATTCTTTTGAATTTTGATAGGCTTAGATAGAGTAGATATGGACAGAATGTTTCTCATGGTAGCAGTGTCTAGAACAAGAGGGCACAGCACCAGGATAGAGGGACGTCCTTTTAAAACAGCAATGTGGAGAAATTTCTTTAGCCAGAGGGTGGTGAATTTGTAGAATTATTACCATGTCCAACTGTGGAGGCCAGGTCGTTGGGTATATTTAAGTCAGAGCTTGATAGGTTCTAGATTGGCCACAGCATCAAAGGTTATGGGGAGAAGGCTGGGGAGTGGGATTGAGGAGGAGAAAATGAAATCAGCCATGATGGAATGGTGGAGCAGACTCGATGGGCCAAATGTCCTAATTCTGCTCCTATGTCTTATGGTCTAAAAGATGTGCTGGCTTTGGAGAGGGTCCAGAGGAGATGCAAGAATGATCCTTGGAATGAAAGGTTTAACATATGAGGAGCATTTGATGGTTCTGGGCCTGCACTCACTGGAGTTTAGAAGAATAAGGGGAGATCTCATTGAAACCTATCAAATATTGAAAGGCCTAGATAGAGTGGATATGGATAAGATGTCTCTATGGGGCGGAGCAATCTAGGACCAGAGAGCACAGCCTCAGAATTGAAGGACATCCATTAGAACTGAGATGAGGAGGAATTTCTTTAGCCAGAGTGTGGTGAATCTTTGGAATCCATTGTGAAAAATGGTTGTGCAGGATGTCATTGGGTACATTTAAAGTGCAGCTTGATAGTTCCTTGATTCATCAAGGCATCAGAGGTTACAGGGAGAAGGCAAGAGAATGAGGTTGGGAGGGAAAATGAATCAACCGTGAAGGAATGGCAGAGCAGACACGATGAGCTGAATGGCTCCTCTGTCTTACGGTATTATCTACAGTGGGGTCTAACGGCCACGGTCATTCAGACATCTTGAGAGCCGGGCATGATCTGGGTGATGGATGCTTCCTTTTTGAGACATCGCGTTTTGAAGATGTCCTTGATGCAGAGAGGGGAAGAGAGTGAAAGAGGGAGGGAGGACAGGGGGAGTGAGAGGGAGGGAGAAAGGGGAGGAAAAAGGTATAGGGAGAGGGAAGGGGTGGGGGAGACAGAAGGGGAAGGAGAGGAGGGAGAAGGAGAGGGACCGGAGGTGTAAGAGGGGAGAGGAGAGGGAGAGAGTGAGTGAGAGGGTAGAGGGAGGGACAGAATGAGAAAGAGAGGAGTGAGGGTGAGGGGAGAGGGAGTGGAGGGGTTTGGGCAGGGAAGGAGACAACAGTGGGAAGGGAATAGCTGGGAAGGGCAGGATATTGAGGAGGAGAGGGGATGCACGAGGCAGGAGCAGAGATGGGGTGTAGGTAAAGGAAGGGAAATGAGTGAGGGAGTGGACGGCAGAGGGAGTGGATGGTGTGGGAGGGAGTGGACGGCAGGGGCGGGAGTGGACCTCGGGAGGGAGTGGATGGTGGGGGAGGGAGTGGATGGTGGGGGAGGGAGTGGACCTTGGGGGGAGTGGATGGTGGGGGAGGGAGTGGACCTCGGGGGGGAGTGGACGGTGGGGGAGGGAGTGGACGGCGGGGGAGTGGATGGTGGGGGAGGGAGTGGACGGCGGGGGCGGGAGTGGACCTTGGGGGGGAGTGGACGGCGGGGGAGGGAGTGGACCTCGGGGGGAGTGGACGGCGGGGGAGTGGATGGTGGGGGGGAGTGGATGGTGGGGGAGGGAGTGGATGGTGGGGGAAGGAGTGGACCTTAGGGGGAGTAGACGGCGGGGGAGTGGATGGTGGGGGAGGGAGTGGACGGCGGGGGCGGGAGTGGACCTCGGGGGGAGTGGACGGCGGGGGAGTGGATGGTGGGGGAGGGAGTGGATGGCGGGGGAGGGAGTGGACCTCAGGGGGAGTGGACGGCAGGGGAGTGATGGTGGGGGAGGGAGTGGATGGCGGGGGAGGGAGTGGACCTCAGGGGGAGTGGACGGCGGGGGAGTGGATGGTGGGGGAGGGAGTGGATGGCGGGGGAGGGAGTGGACCTCAGGGGGAGTGGATGGTGGGGGGGAGTGGACGGCGGGGGAGTGGATGGTGGGGGGAGTGGATGGTGGGGGAGGGAGTGGATGGCAGGGGAGGGAGTGGACCTCAGGGGGAGTGGATGGTGGGGGGGAGTGGACGGTGGGGGAGGGAGTGGACGGCGGGGGAGTGGATGGTGGGAGGGAGTGGACCTCAGGGGGAGTGGATGGCAGCAGAGGGGGGAAGAGCAGGAAGAGGGAGGGTGAGGGACAGGAAGGGAAGAGGAGAGAATTTGAGGGGAGGGACAGAGTGTGCAGGGGCAAGGCAGAGGAGAGGAACAAGGCATTGGGAGTAAAATGGCATGTGAGTGTGGGGGAGTTGGAGATGGGGAGGGGTGAAGAGGGGAGGGAACAATAATGGAATAAACATTACCTGAGCTCCTAGGCACCCGAAATGTCTGCTGATGACTTGCCCTGCTCCTGGAATGAAGCAGATTTCCATCAACAAATTTCTCCACCAGTCTCCCTCACTTCCATGTACATCCAAAATCACCCCCCTTTCACCTTTCCCAGCAGGTCATACTGTCCCCTCCCAGCTCTGGAGATCTGGAATTGATCCCACGTTCAGGGAACCATCTCTAGGACTCTCTGTTCTACAACACTCCCCATGGATCTGACATTTGTTTTGTCTAAGCTGCCCTGTGAAATTGCCTTGTCTGAGTTAAACTCCATATGTCATCTCTTGGCCCACTTCCCGTCATTGACTTATAGAATACAACATCACAGCAACTGGCCCTTTGGCCCATCTAGTCCATGCTAAAATATTAATCTGCTCCGTCCCAGGACCATAGCCCTCCATATCCCTCCCATCCATGTACTTATCCAAATTTCTCTTAACATAGAACATAGAAATTTACAGCACATTACAGGCCCTTTGGACCACAACATTGTTCCAACCATGTAACCTACTCTAGAAACTGCCTAGAATTTCCCTAGTGCACAGTCCTCTATTCTTCTAAGCTCCACTTACCTAACTAAGAGGCTCTTAAAAGACCCCATTGTATCTGCTTCCACTACCACTGCTGGCAGTACATTCCACACACCCACCAGTTTATTTGTGAAAAACTTACCCCTGACATCCCCTTGGTACCTACTTCCAAGCACCTTACAACTATTTCCCCTCATGTTAGCCATTTCTGCGCTGGGGAAAAGCCTCTCGCTATCCACACGATCAATGCCTCTCATCATCTTATACAGCTCTAACAGGTCACCTCTCATCCTCCGTCACTCCAAGGAGAAAAGGTCGAGTTCACTCAACCTATTCTCATATGGCATGCTCCCCATTCCAGGCAACATCCTTGTAAATCTCCTCTGCTCTCTCTCTATAGTATCCACATCCTTCCTGCAGTGAGGTGACCAGAACTGAACACAGTACTCCAAGTGGGGTCTGACCAAGGTCTTATATAGCTGTAGCAATACCTCACAGCTCTTGAACTCAATCCCACAGTTGATGAATATCTTCTTGACAACATTGTCAACCTGCGCATCAACTTTGAGTGTTCTATCAACACTAAAATCTCTCAGATCCTTCACACTGCCAAAAGTCTTACCATTTACATTATATTCTGTGTTCAAATTGGACCTACTAACATGAACCACTTCACACTTATCTGGGTTGAAGTCCATCTGCCACTTCTCAGCCTAGTTCTGCATCCTATCGTTACCTCTGACAACCCTTCAGACTATCCTTTCTTTTTTCTTTCTTTTTTTAATCTTTTTATTAATTTTTAAATTCATAAACATAACAACAATAGTAGTACAAAGAGATTGGGATTACATTATTGGTAAATAGCATATGCGAATAAAAGCTACAGATATAGAGAGGTTATGTTGTAACTCTACAAATCTCTGGTGAGACCACACTTAGAGTATTGTGTTCAGTTCTGGTCACCTCATTATAGGAAGGATGTGGAAGCTATGGAGAGGGTGCAGAGGAGATTTATCAGGATGTTGCCTGGATTGGAGAACAAGTTATATGAAGCAAGGTTAGCAGAGCTGGGACTTTTCTCTTTGGAGCGTAGAAGAATGAGAGGGGACTTGATAGAGATCTACAAGATTATGAGAGGCATAGATAGGGTGGATAGTCAGTACCTGTTTCCCAGGGCACCAATAGCAAACACCAGAGGGCATATGTACAAAATTAAGGGAGGGAGGTTTAAGGGAGACATCAGGGTAAGTTTTTTTACACAGGTTGTGGGTGCTTGGAACGACTTGCCAGGGATGGTGGTGGAGGCTAAAACAGGGGTATTTAAGAGCCTCTTGGACAGGCACATGGATGAAAGAAAAATGGAGGGTTATGGGGTAATGTGTGTTTAGTACTTTTTTTTAGGGATTATATGGGTCAGCACAACATGGAGGGATGAAGGGCCTGTACTGTGCTGTAGTGTTCTATGGTTCTATAACACAAGTGTACTAAGCCTCCCAAACTCTTTATGTAATTAAACATGGTAAAAAAAAAGAAAAATTGTCAAAAAACCCACATTTAAACAAACAAAAGACTAAACTAAGCTAAACAGAACTAAACTAAATAAAGCTGGGCTATTATATTACATCGGATACAATCATTAATGTCAATAACTCTGCTCCTCTATCCATATATTTAATGTTAATAAAAAGGATTCAGAAAAGGTCAAGTTACATCAATGAAAGTGTTGAATAAACGGTCTCCAAGTTTCTTCAAATTTAACCAAAGGGTCAAAAGTGACTCTTCTGATTTTTTCTAAATTTGAACAAGATATAGTTTGGGAAAACCAGTGGAATGTAGTAGGAGGATTAATCTCTTTCCAATTCAATAAAATAGATCTTCTAGCCATTAATGTGACAAATGCAATCATCTGATGAGCTGAAGAAGATAAATAAATAACTATGTTCCATCATTAGTAAACCAAAAATTGCGGCAATAGGATAAGGTTGTAAATCAATACACAAAACTGTTGAAATAATATCAAAAATGTCCTTCCAATATTTTTCCAAAAGAGGACAAGACCAGAACATATGAGTCAGAGAAGCGACCTCAGAATGACATCTATCACAGACAGGATTTATACGAGAGCTAGCTTGTCTTTAGACATGTGGGCCCTATGCACCACCTTAAACTGTATCATCACATGTTTAGCACATATAGAGGAAGAGTTAACTAATTGTAGAATTTTCTCCCATTTCTCTATAGGTAAAGAAAGTTGAAGTTCCCTTTCCCATTCATTCTTAATTTTATCAGATATACCTGGCTGAATTTTTATAATCATATCATAAATAATTGCTATTAAACCCTTCTGATAAGGGTTTAAACCTAAATTTTTCCGTGTTATCAGTTGGATATGAATTCTGAAAAGTAGGTAGCATAGTATTCAAAAAGTTTCTAATTTGTAAGTATCTAAAAATGGGATCTGGGCAAATTATATTTATTAGACAACTGTTCAAAAGACATGAAACAGTTATCCAAGAATAAGTCACAAAAACATATCATACCCTTCATTTTCCATACCAACAAGGTTATATCCATAACAGAGGGTTGGAAAAAGAAATTAGATATAATAGGGCTTGATAGAATAAATTGTTCAAACCAAAAAATTTATGAAATTGAAACCATATTTGTAGTGTGTATTTAATTATTGGATTAACCATTTGTTTATTCATTTTAGAAAGAGCAAAGGGAAGCGAAGTCTCTAAAATAGAAACCAATGAAAACCCTTGTACCAATTTACATTCAAGGTTTACCCATTGTGGACTTGGAATTATATCTAAATCCTGTGTCCAAAATATTAAATATCGGATATTAATTGCCCAGTAATAAAATCTTAAATTCGGCAATGCCAAACCACCATCCTTTTTAGACTTCTGTAAATATTTTTTACTTAACCTAGGATTTTTATTCTGCCATATATATGAAGAAATTTTAGAGTCAACATTATCAAAAAAGAATTTTGAAATAAAAATTAGTACCGCTTGAAATAAATTAAAAATTTAGGTAAAATAATCATCTTAATAGCATTGATTCGACCAATCAGTGATAGAGACAATGGGGACCAATTAGTATGTAATTGTTTAACTGATCAATTAAAGGTAAAAAAATTGACCTTAAATAAATCCTTATGCGTTTTAGTAATTTTAACACCCAGCTAAGTAAGATAGTCCGTAATCAATCTGAATGGTGAATGTTTATAAATTGGAACCTGCAATTTATGGGAAGTGTTCACTCTTATTATGCAGGAGCTATCCAATGAGAGAAATGCTCTTCTTTCTTGTGACTCTGGAAGAGAGATTTTCGCGGTCTTTTGCCGGGGAGACATGAGGAGAGAAGACGCGAATGGAGAGAGTTGGTAGACTGCTGGATAGAGTGGGCTTGGAGTGAGGGTCCAAGGTTAGCGAAAATCGGAGGAGGTTGATGGTGGATGACTGACTTACTGGTGAGCTCCAAAGTTTGCGCATTAGACTGTTCATGAGAACGGGCCTTTTTTCTATTTTTTTTGATTTCTTTACTAACCATATAGTCAAATTAAGAATTATAAAGCTCACATTGTGTACTGTTTGTTATTTTGGAGTACTGATTTGTAACAGGGACACATCGCGCAGCATCCACCCAAATGAGATTTCTTAAGTTTGGCCACCCCAGAGGCTATCACCCCCTATGTTAAGCCACTAGCTGAAGTGAGAGTTACATTTGTATCCTATCAATGTCTCGCTGTAACCTCTGACAGCCCTCCACGCTATCCGCAACACCCCCAACCTTTGTGTCATCAGCAAACCTACTAATCCACTCTTCTCCTTCCTCATCCAGGTCATTTATAAAAATCACAAAAGGAGGTGTCCCGGAACAGATCCCTGTGGAACACCACTGGTCACCGACCTCCATGCAGAATGCGAACCATCTACAACCACCCTTTACTTTCTGTGGGCAGCCAATTCTGGATCCACAAAGGAAGGTCTCCTTGGATCCCATGCCTCCTTACTTTCTAGAGGAGCCTTGCATGGGGAACCGTACCAAATATCTTACTGAAATCTGTATACACTACATCCACAGCTCTACCTTTATTAATGAGTTTTATTACATTGTCAAAGAATTCAATCAGGTTTGTAAGGCATGACCTGCCCTTGACAAAGCCATGCTGACTATCCCTAATCAGATTATGTCCCTCCAAATGCTCATCAATCCTCCCTTTCATAAGAACATAAGAACTAGGAGCAGGAGTAGGCCATCCAGCCCATCGAGCTTGCCCCGCCATTCAATGAGATCATGGCTGATCTGTCTGTAAACTCAGCTCCATCTACCTGCCTTTTCCCCATAACCCTTAATTCCCCTACTCTGTAAAAATCTATCTAACTGTTTCTTAAATATATTTAGTGAAGAAGCCTCAACTGCTTCCCTGGGCAGAGAATTCCACAGATTCACCACTCTCTGGGAAAAAGTTTCTCCTCATCTCTGTCCTAAATCTTCTCCCCTGAATCTTGAGGCAATGTCCCCTAGTTCTAAGATCCTCAGGATCTTCTCCAACAACTTGCCCACCATTGAAGTCAGACTCACTGGTCTATAATTTTCTGGGTTATCCCTTCCTTGAACAAGGAAACAACATTTGCAACCCTCCAAACCTCCAGTACTTCTCCTGTCCCTTTTGATGACACAAAGATCATCGCAATCTCCTCCCTCACTTCCCACAGTAGCCTGGAGTATATCTCATCTTGTCCCAGTGATTTATCTAACTTAATGCTTTTCAAAAGCTCTAGCACATCCTCTTTCTTTATGTCTATATGCTCAAGCATTTCAGTCTGCTGTAAGTCATCCCCACAATTGCCAAGGTCCTTTTCCCTGGTGAATACTGAAGCAGTGTATTCATTAAGTACCTCCGCTATCTCCTCCGACTCCATGCGCACGTTTCCACTATCACACCTGATTGGTCCAATTCTCATACAGCTCGTCCTCTTATTCTTCACATACTTGTAAAATGCCTTGGGGCTTTCCTTAATCCTGTTCATCAAGGCCTTCTGATGATCCTTTCTGGTTCCCCTAATTCCATTCTTAAGCTCCTTCCTAGCAACCTTCTGATTTTCTAGAGCTCTAACAGTATCTTGTTTCTTGAACCTTTCATAAGCTTTTCTTTTCTTAACTAGATTTTCTACAGCCTTTGTACACCATGGTTATTTAACCCTATCATCCTTTCCCTGCCTAATAAGTTCCTGCCTAATAGCTTTGTATTTCACTCTATTCCAATTAAATGTTTTCCCAAATTGTCTGCTCCTATCCTTCTCTAGTGTTATGGTAAAGGAGATAGAGTTGTGATCACTACCTCCAAAATGCTCTCCCCCTGAGAGATCTGACACCTGACCAGGTTCATTTCCCAATACCAGATCAAGTACAGCCTCTCCTCTAGTTGGCTTATCTACATATTGTGTCAAGAAAACTTCCTGAACACAGCTATCAGACTCCACCCCATTGATGCCAATCAATACTAGGAAAGTCAAAATCTCCCATCACAACAACCCTATTATTATTGCACTGTTCCAGAATCTGCCTCCCTATCTGATAGATAGATAGATAGATAGATAGATAGATACTTTATTCATCCCCATGGGGAAATTCAACTTTTTTTCCAATGTCCCATACACTTGTTGTAGCAAAACTAATTACATACAATACTTAACTCAGTAAAAAAATATGATATGCATCTAAATCACCGTCTCAAAAAGCATTAATAATAGCTTTTAAAAAGTTCTTAAGTCCTGGCGGTAGAATTGTAAAGCCTAATGGCATTGGGGAGTATTGACCTCTTCATCCTGTCTGAGGAGCATTGCATCGATAGTAACCTGTCGCTGAAACTGCTTCTCTGTCTCTGGATGGTGCTATGTAGAGGATGTTCAGAGTTATCCATAATTGACCGTAGCCTACTCAGCGCCCTTCGCTCAGCTACCGATGTTAAACTCTCCAGTACTTTGCCCACGACAGAGCCCGCCTTCCTTACCAGCTTATTAAGACGTGAGGCGTCCCTCTTCTTAATGCTTCCTCCCCAACACGCCACCACAAAGAAGAGGGCGCTCTCCACAACTGACCTATAGAACATCCCCGATGTCCCTGTTACTATTAGGAGGGTTTATAAAAAACATGCAGTAGAATTACTGGAAGAGGCAGAGCGAAGTTAAGATGGCGCTAAACTGCAACTCCTTTGCTTGCATCTTCGGAAACAGCTCTATTTCCATCTTTAATATTTTTATTTTTTCCTTTCGGATTATTTGGAAGACCCTGACCTGGAGTTACACACTGACTTCAGTTCTTTGTGGGAATGGGACCCGCTCTCAGGGTTCGGCCTAAGAGTCCGGCTCGGATTTGGAAGCCTAGAATCTCGGGGCTCTGGAGACGGGTGGATCAAGGGACGGTGTCACAGCAGGAGACTCGTGTCGTCAGGGGAGTCGGGATATCTGCTGTGTGTCCAAAGACCCAAGATCTTTGAGATCTTCAGGCACAGAGCTAAAAAAAAGTGATGCAAATGACTTTTAACATCGTAAACCAGCAAGTTGTTTATTATGTCTCCCCACTCGCTGGGAGAGAGAGCCTTTGGTATGTTGAATACCGGGTGAAACGTGAAGTCTTTGGGGTACTGCAAGTCTGTGTCTTTGCTGTTGCTTTGCTCACACTTGACCGCTCGGTAGCGGGTGCCATTGCTTTTTTTTGCTGGTGGGGGGGATTGTAGCTCGCTGTCACTTACGCATGGGAGGGAGGGAGCTGCGGGGGACTTTGTGGTTCTAACATTTAACTGTCGTTCATTCTTTGGGGCACCTTTCTGCTTTCGTGGATAGTTGCGAAGAAAAAGCATTTCAGAATGTATATTGTATACATTTCTCTGACATTAAATTGGATCTTTGAACCTTTGAATTATTGCCCCTTTCCTTTTCTTTTCAAATCTTTTTATTATTATTATTATTATTATTATTATTATTATTCAAAAATACACAGGTACATCGAAGTAACACCACTTACAATGCCTCAAAAAAATTATCTTAAAGATTGAAAATTTTTGTGAATCAAAAAAACCCCTACTAAGCAAGAAAAGAGAGAGAAAAAAAGAACCCATTGAGGGTACAACCCCGGAGCCAGGCATCATACAGAAAGCTTCTAAAAATAAACATCAAACCGCCAACAAGAAGAAAAAATATATCAAAACAAAATTTACACTTAGATCATGGAGGAGATCTATCAGTTAAGTGAAATGATAATAATGGGCAAATGAGTCCTATCTCTTCTCAAAATCAAATAGAGGTTCAAAGGTTCAACTTCTAATTTTCTCCAAGCTAAGACACAGCATCACTTGAGAGAACCGTTGTGACAAAGTAGGAGCTGATATATCCTTCCATTTCAACAAGATGGCCCTCCTAGCTATCAATGTAACAAACGCAATAACATGTTGGTCAGACACAGAAATACCATGGATATTTTGAGGAATTATTCCAAAAAGCAGTCAGTTTATTAGGTTGTAAGTTGATTCTGAGTGCTCTAGAAATTGTCGAAAAGACTGACTTCCAGAACGGTTTTAATATAGAACATGACCAGAACATATGAACATATATGTATTGCCCCATTCCTATTTCTGACTGCAATCACATTGACTCAGTAAATAATCCCTCCATGACTTCCTCCTTTTCTGCAGCCGTGACACTATCCCTAATTAGCAATGTCACACCCCCAAAATCTTTTGCCTCCCTCTCCATTATTTTTGAAACAACTAAAGCCTGGCACACTCAGCAGCCATTCCTGCTCCTGAGACATCCAAGCCTCTGTAATGGCCACGACGTCACAGTTCCATGTATTGATCCACGCTCTCAAGTGTTGAAATCGAGCCCAGACCACTTTGTTCCACACTCTCACCACCCTCTGAGTGAAGGAAATCCCCCTCATATTCTCCTTAAACTATTGACCTTTCACCCTTATTCATGTCCCCTAGTTGTAGTCTCACCAACATCAGTGGAAAAAGCCTGTTTGTATTTACCCTCATAATTTTGTACACCTCTATCAAATCTCCCCTCATTCTCCTATGCCCTAGGGAATAAAGTCCTAACCTTTCCCTCTAAGCCACGTCCTCAAATCCAATGAACATCCTTGTAAATTTTCTCCGTATTCTTTCAATCTTGTTTACATCTTTCCTGTAGGTAGGTGACTAGATCTGCACACAATACTCCAAATTAGGCCTCACCAATGTCTTTTGCAGCTTCAACATAACATCCCAACTCCTGTACTCAATACTTTGATTTATGAAGGCCAGTGTGACAAAAGCTTTCTTTACGACCCTGTCTACCTCTGACGCCACTTTCAATGAATCATTGACCTGTATTTCCAGATCCCTCTGTTCTACCACACGCCTGAGGGCTCACTGTGAAAGACCTGTCCTGGTTGGTCCTCGCAAAGTCCAACACCTCACACTTGTCTGCATTAAATTCCATCTGCCACTTCTCAGCCCATTTTTCCAGCTGGTCCAGATCTCGCCGCAAGCTCTGATAGTCCAATGCAATCTCAGACGTACTGATCATAACTGCTAACATGTACTTCACTGGGAGGTAGATTATCATACTGCTCTTCAATCTGACCCGGTCTATCAACACTACATTAAATAAAAACTTTGCAAAACGCTTGTTATTCTCCCCAATAGTACGTGCTCAGTGTCTGAGCACACACTACCTACAACCAGGGCAGGCCAGACACTCTGAGGAGTTTGTGTGTTCTCCGTGTGACAGTGTGGCTTTCCTCCCACCTTCCAAAGATGTGGGATTATTAGATTAATTGGTCACATGGGTGTAATGTGGCGGCACAGCCTCATTTTTTAATTGTATTTATTCTTATAGGGGGACATCAGAGGTAGGCTTTTTTTACACAGAGGGTGGTGGGTGTGTGGAACACTCTGCCAGGGGTGGTGGTCGAGGCAGAATCATTTGGGACATTGAAGAGACTCTTAGATAGACACACGGATGATTGAAAAATGGAGGATTATGAAAATAAAGGCATGGACTTCCGGTAAGATGGCGATTGCTTAGCTGCTCCGAACTTTTGTTCCGTTACTGTCGCTATCTTTGCACTAAATGTCTCCATTTTTTAAACCTTAGTTAGGAACTTTTTTGGTTTCTTTTACTTGCCTGTGAACACATCTACCTTACAATGTCTAGCAAGAGTTCTAAATCCGGGAGAAAGGAAGCTCCGGCTCTCTCGGCTGAGACTCTCGCTGCACTCGAACAGCTCCGAGACGAAATTTTAAAGGAATTTAGAACCGTTTTCAAACAGCTGGAAGCCAAACTGGATCAGATCAACAATAGAGTGGACGAATATGCTGAACACTTATCTCGCATCGATTCGACTTCTGAAGATTTAGAAAGTCGTGTTCGATACTTGGAGACCCTTTGTTCCAGCTTAGAGGAAAAATGTAACAAACTCCTTTCCAAAATGGTGGATCTCGAAAATCGCAGCAGACGTTGTAACCTCCGAATTCTTGGGTTGCCAGAGGCCACCGAACAGGGATCAACTGTGAAGTTTTTCGCCGAGTTTCTCTGTGAGATATTCGGGAAAGACTTGCTTCCGAACCCACCTGAGCTCGAAAGGGCACACAGGGTCTACGTTCCCCCCGGAATTCTGGGCTCCCGCCCGCGACCGGTAATTTTGTGCTTTCATCAATACCAGGTAAAACATCGTCTGATTATGGAGGCACGTCGCAGAGGTACTTTTATTTTCCAAAATACAATCATTCGCTTTGTGGAAGATTTTGCACCCCAGACCTTAAAGATGCGCGCTGAGTTTAAAGGCGTAATGAAAGTGCTTTATGATCGTGGTTTTAAACCCTCTCTTCGCAATCCTGCCGATTTACGAATCAGGCTTAATACTGGAAAATATAAGTGGCTTAAGTCAGTGAAGGAGGCTGAGGTATTTGTTGCAAGTCTTCCGGCTATCCAGTCATCTTCGGAACCCGATCAGACCTCCTAAAATGGTGGATAAGTACTTCTCGTAGTAAAATTACTTTTTCTGGACTCAGACTTTACTTGAATCACTCAGACATTATTCATTGAAACTCTAAGGGCTGTTGACAATCTCTCCCTGGATTTGGTGTGTCTTTTTTAAATAGACATTCTGTGCTTAATGTTTCCCTATGGACGTTTAAATAGTACTTGTGTAATCTATTTTATTCTTGTATAACTTTATCTACAGAGTTCTACAACTGACTCTAACTTGTTTTGGAGGTTCGAAGTCTTTATTGAAGGCCTCCCTGTTTGTTGGTTCACAGTTTAATTGCTGATTTATTTTTTTATTTTTTTGAATTTATAATTTTCCCCTTCCTTTTTTTTCCCCTTTCTCTTACTTTATTCTTCCATAATTTTTCGTGGGTAGGTTAGTTTTGGTTTTTTTCCGATTTTCTCTGTATTAAGTTTTATATTTCTGCAGAAGATGTTCCAATTTGTAGTTATGTTTTCTAGTGCATAAACTAGTTACTATTTGCTATAGTATTTATACGGAACTGCTGTTAATGACACAGATCTGGAAGTTATAGTTGGGTTAATTTTTTTGGTAGAGCTAGCTGCTTTTTTTGGTGGCCATCTAGTTTTGGGTTGTGTGGGTGGGGTGGGTTTTCCAGTTCCAACATCACTCACTGTATTTATTGTTTTTCTTTATTGCTCAGGACATGTATATGTTTTGATTTTACGAATCTATGTTTACATTTCTGCTCCCAGACTGCTATTGTACCGCTTGATTTTTTATATGCCTGCTGCCTTTTATGCATTAGTAATTGATAATGGCTAGTGCACTTAAATTTGTGAGCTGGAATGTAAAGGGATTGAATCACCCTGTTAAAAGGAGGAAGGTATTCTCACATATTGAACAACTCAAAGCTGACATTGCTTTCCTTCAAGAAACTCATATTCGTTGTTTTGATAACTCCCGACTTCTGTCAAAGTGGGCAGGTCAGCATTTTCACTCATCCTTTGCCGCTAAAGCTAGGGGAGTCTCCATTCTTATTAACTCAAATATTCCTTTTGAACTCCATAATAAAATATCTGATACAAATGGCCATTTTATTATTGTTTCTGGTAAACTATATAACACTAAAGTTGCACTAGCAAACCTGTATGCCCCCAACTTTGATGATGTTAACTTTTTTGAACTTTTTTCCCTCAATACCAGACTTAAACTCATACTCTCTTATACTGGGTGGTGACTTCAACTGTTGGTTGGATCCTAAACTGGATCGATCATCCTCTGTTACCAGATCACCTACTAAATCTGCCTCAGCTATCCAATCGTTTCTCTCTAATTTTGGTATCTCTGATATATGGCGTTTCCTTCATCCTACTGAGAGGGATTATTCTTTTTTTTCACATGTTCACCATACCTTCACTAGAATTGACTATTTCTTACTCAACAACCAACTTATTCCATTTGCCTACTCTTGTGACTATCAGAGTATACTGATTTCTGACCATGCCCCAATTACTCTCTCTCTGAACTTTCCTGGTCTCCCTCAGAGGAATAAACACTGGTGGTTTGATTCAACTTTATTATCGGATGATGATTTTCTAAAATTTATTAAGGATCAGATAACCTTTTATTTTAACACTAATATATCACCTGAAATGTCATCCCAGATTGTCTGGGATGCCATGAAAGCATATCTGAGGGGGTCAAATAATCTCTTACACAGCAAATCTCAACAGAAGATCCTGTGCAGATCGATTAGACCTCATTAACCAGATTAAAGAATTGGATCAACTATATGCTCAAACTAAGAACCCTGAACTATATAAGAAGCGTGTTGAACTCCAATCTAAATTTAATCTTCTGTCTACTCAACCTGTTGAACACCAACTTCTCGAAAGCAAGAGTCGCTTTTACATTCATGGGGATCAGTCTGGTAAATTTCTAGCCAATCAGCTGAGGCGTTCCAAAGCAAAACAACATATTACAAAGATCCGGAAGGAGAACGGAGACTTTACATCGGATCATTTAGAAATTAATGATGCATTTAAAAATTTTTATTCTTGGCTTTATTCCTCTGAATCTTTGAATGACAATATCTCTGTTGATCAATTTTTAAAGAATCTGAATATTCCCTCACTTTCATCTGATTTTAAAGCCAAACTTAATGCGCCTATATCATCAGAAGAAATATCTTTTGCAATCTCTGCACTGTCCTCAGGGAAATCTCCTGGACCTGATGGGTTCCCTGTAGAATTTTATAAATCATTCTCTTCACTTCTCTCTCCTCAGTTACTTTCAGTATTATCTGACTCGTTTAATTATGGCAAATTGCCACCCTCTTTCAATGAGGCATCTATTATTCTTCTATTAAAAAAGGGCAAAGACCCAACAGAGTGTTCCTCGTATAGGCCGATTTCTTTGCTTAATGTTGATGTAAAGATCTTAGCTAAAGTTTTGGCTCATAGATTAGAAACCGTCACTTCCTCCATTATCTCTGATGACCAATCAGGTTTTATCAAAAACCGTCTCCCTTTTTTTAACATTCGGCGTTTATTTAATATCTTATACTCACCTCCAACTGGGATTCCTGAATGTGTTATTTCCCTCGATGCGGAGAAAGCATTTGATCGTATAGACTGGAACTACCTTTTTGCAGTCTTAGAAAAATTTGACCTCGGTCAAAGTTTCATCTCTTGGATCAAATTGCTGTACCTGTGTCCTACTGCTTCTGTTTTAACTAATTTTCAGAAATCCCAGGTATTTAATCTCAAACGTGGCACCCATCAGAGATGCCCCTTAAGTCTCTTTCTCTTTGATTTGGCTATAGAACCTTTGGCGATAGCATTTCAAAATTGTCCTGAATTGACTGGGATTTGGAGAGGGGGTGTTGAGCATAAAGTTTCTCTTTATGCTGATGACTTATTACTCTTTCTCTCAAATCCGTCTACATCCTTACCTCTAATGTTTTCACTTGTTGACCAGTTTAGCCTGATCTCTGGCTATAAACTTAATTTACATAAGAGTGAACTTTTCCCAATTAATAAAGAAGCACAAGAACTAACATTCCGTGATCTCCCTTTTAAAGTAGTCCATAATCAGTTTACTTATCTTGGAATTACAGTCACAAGGAAGTTTAAAGATCTCTTTCGTGAAAACTTTGCCAATCTTTCATATACTATAAAACAGAGTCTGGTACAATGGTCACCTCTATCTATGTCTTTGGTAGGTCATATTAATGTTGTCAAAATGTATGTTCTCCCCAAATTTTTATACTTATTTCAATCTATCCCAATTTTTATTTCTAAATCTTTTTTCGATTCCTTAGACTCTATTATTTTGTCATATCTGTGGAAGAATAAGCGCTCTAGAATTAATAAAATCCATCTCCAAAAATCTAAAAAAGAGGGTGGCATGGCTTTACCTAACTTTCACTTATATTACTGGGCAGCTAATATACGTTGTGCTGCCTTCTGGTCTTTCTTCCACGGTCAACCCGAGTGCCCTAATTGGGTGGCAATGGAGTTGAGCTCCACTAAAGAATTATCTATATCTGCACTTCTTGGCTCTGCACTCCCTAGCAGTCTGTCCAGATTAATAGCTAATCCTCTTGTTAGACACCCTTTGTGTATATGGGCTCAGTTTAGGAAATGCTATGGTTTCCATGGTTTTTCTGTTTCCAGCCCTGTCGTACATAATCACCTTTTCTTACCTACTACGTACGATTCAGCATTCCATGTTTGGTATAGGAAGGGCATTAGACATTTTGAAGATCTTTTCATTGATAATCGCTTCGCTTCCTTTCAGCAGCTCTCTGTAAAGTTCAATCTGCCCAATGCTCATTTTTTTAGATATCTCCAAATTAGACACTTTATTGCTCCTTTAATTCCTAACTTTCCTGAAATGCCTGCGAAAAATGCTATGGACTTATTTCTTTCCATTAATCCACTAGGTAAAGGTTTAATATCAATTATTCGAGATAAATTAGCAGCCTTACGACAGGCCCCTGTGGATAAAATTAAAATGGCCTGGGAGCAGGATTTAAATACCTCCTTATCTGATGAGAGCTGGGACTCGATTCTCAAATTGGTTAACTCAACCTCTCTTTGTGCTCGCCATTGCCTTTTACAGTTTAAGATTGTTCATAGAGCCCATATGTCTAAATCTAAACTATCTCGATTCTACCCTAACATTAGTCCGCTCTGTGATAAATGCAAGAGGGGCGTGGCCTCTCTCATCCATATGTACTGGTTCTGTCCTAGCTTGGAGAAATTTTGGAAAGATGTCTTCACTACATTATCGGGTATTCTGAATCAGCACCTAGAACCTAACCCCTTAATTGCTCTGTTCGGTTTTTGGGGCGAGACAGATTTACGTCTGAGTCCGACCAAATGCCGAATATTATCCTTTGCCTCTCTCCTGGCGAGACGCTTGATCCTCCTTAGATGGAGAGATGTTGCCCCGCCCACTCATGCTCAATGGCTTAACGACATTATGGCCTGCTTGGACCTCGAAAAAATTCATTATTCAGTTCTTAATTCGGATCTAAAGTTCCATAAGGTCTGGGGACCTTTTATCGAGTACTTTCATAACCTTCCTCTTGACTAGGGTTTTTTTTTTCTTTTTTTTTCTCTTCTTTTCAGTCCCTTGCTTTCAGCTCCCTTTTTTCTGGTAGTAGGCATTATTATCCTCTGTTGCTAAGTGTATTCACAGTCTGGGAGTTTGAATGTCCTGATTTATACTCTCTATATTGTGTTGTGGTTGGTCTGGAGTTTTTATTTGTGTGTTGTGGGGCTTGGGGAGGTTACTAAGTTTACTTGTCTTTAATTTAGGTGCTTTTTTGTTAAATTCTCTTCCTTTGTAGCATATTGTCATTGTATGCTTAATTTTGCACTGTATCAATGTTCCTTATTGTGATTTGGGGTTTTTTAATTTGTAAAATGTATAGAAAAAACCAATTTTAAAAAATGGAGGATTATGTGGGAGGGAAGGGTGAAGTTGATCTTGAATTAGGTTGAGAGGTCTGTATGACGTTGTGGGCCCAAGGGTCTGTACTGTGAAATGGGAGCTCCCTGGGGAAACCCACATGGTCACGGGGAGAAGGTGTGGTGAGGCAGTGGCTCTACCCTTGTGTCCCTGTGCCATCCCCACTCAGATGTTTACTCAGCACGGCTACCCGTGGCCCGGTCTGTGACAGGTGGGAATGCAGGGAGGAATCCTTCTTTAACCAGTACTCACCCAGGCAAGAAGAGCAAGAGAGCCACAACCAAGCAGAGGCACAGGTCTCCGAGCAGGGACTTCATGTTGGTTCAGAGGTACAGCCTGCACGGAGAGAACAGGGCTGGGGCCGTATATATACCTCAGAGCCAGAACAAACCGTCCCCAGTACTTGGACTCTTTCACAAGTTGTCCTCAAAGCACCAGATTCCAGAAAACAAATGCCAATGGGTGTGTGTCAAGTAAACAAGCGCCTGATTTCTGAGAACAAACCACTGTCACTCCTCCCTGAGTTCTGTGCCTCTTTCTGTGTGGGGAGCACGGAGCGTACCGGCAGAGCATAGTGGCTAGTACGGGTCCCTGCACTCTTTCATCCTCAGCCTGTCTCCTGGGGACACGGCGACCATTCCAAAGGTCACAGGCAGCACAATACAGAACATAGAACAAAGAACATAGAACTATACAGGCCCTTAGACACACAGTGCTTTTAACCCTCTGCAAGATCACTTTAATCCTTCCCCCCTCCATTTCTCCATCATCCATGTGCCTATCTGTCTCATATATGTCCCGAATGTATCTGCCTCTACCACCGTCTCTGACAGTGTGTTCCACACACCCACCACGCTCTGTGTAAAACCCCACCTCTGACACCCCCCTATACTTTCCTCCAGTCAGAACCAGGTTTAATGTCACTGGCACACATCATCACATTAGTTGTTTCTGTACATTGTAATACATAATAATAAACTATAAATTACAATTATATATATAAAATAAATACATACACAATCAAATTAAGTAGGGCAAAGAGAAGGCAAAAGAAAAAAAATAGTGAATTAGTGATCATGGGTTCATTGCCCACTCAGAAATCTGCTGGTGGAGGGGAAGAAGCTGTTGCTGAAATGTTAAGTGCTCGAATCCCAGCTTCCGCGGGTCAAAGAGAACCTGCGACACAGCTCGGCTGGTGATGACAGGATTCCTTGTGAAGGCAGAGCAGTGTACATCGGCCAGACGGTGGAAACCCACATCAAGGAGCACAGGTGGTGTGTCTGAAATCGACAGCAGCAAACGGCGAGATCACAGGATTGGCTTCGACAGCACAGAACTACTGTGCCACACCAATGAGCTTTGGGACTGCCTGCTGAAAGAAGACGAGAGAATAAGAATTTTAACAAGACTAAGTTCTCGCTCTAAGTAAGAACTGGAATACGATTTTAAACAAAGTGGGACAGTGGAACCCTGAATGGCTTAAGTCTAACCAATCAGGCGGGATGAACGAAGGGAGTTGAGTATATAGTACATAGAACATGGAAATCTACAGCACATTACAGGCCCTTCGGCCCACAATGTTGTGCTGACCATGTAACCTACTCTAGAAACTGCCTAGAATTTCTCTGCCACATAGCCCTCTGTTTCTCTTAAGTTTCATGTACCAATCCAAGAGGCTCTTAAAAGACTCTTATATGAGATATATACTCTTGTATTAGTATATATACAACCAGACTAGACATACCTGGGCATCATCCCTGATGAAGATGGCGGAGTCTGTCATAGAAACATTGGTCAAAATCAACACCTGGAGTCAGCTGGAAGCCCAGAAAGAGTTTATGCGACTCAGTATTCACCAGTGAGAGGGAGCATGACGATTGTGAGGGCAGCATAGAACAGGCTGGTATGGTAAGAGCATGTCGATGTTAAAAAAGAGGATGTGCTGGAACTTCAGAAAAACATTAGGGTAAGTACAGTGCCTGTAAAAAGTATTCACCCCCTTTGGAAGTTTTCATGTTTTATTGTTTTACAACATTGAACCACAATGGGTTTAATTTGACTTTTTTGACACTGATCAACAGAAAAAGACTCTTTTGTGTCAAAGTGAAAACAGATCTCTACAAAGTGATCTAAATTAATTACAATAAACCACAAAATAATTAATTGTATAATTACCCTTTCATGTCAGTATTTAGTAGCTGCACCTTTGGCAGTAATTACAGCTTTGAGTCTGTGTGGATAGGTCTCTATCAGCTTTGCACATCTGGACACTGCAATTTTTCCCCATTCTTCTTTAAAAACTGCTCAATCTCTATCAGATTGCATGGGGATCGTCAGTGAGCAGCCCTTTTCAAAGCCACAAATCCTCAATTGGATTGAAGTCTGGACTCCGACTTGGCCACTCCAGGACATTATCTTTGTTGTTTTTAAACCATTCCTGTGTAGCTTTGGCTTTATGCTTGAGGTCATTGTCTTGCTGGAAAACAAATCTTCTCCTAAGTCGCAGTTCTCTTTTGGACTGCATCAGGTTTTCCTCCAGGATTTCCCTGTATTTTGCTGCATTCATTTTACCCTCTACCTTCACAAGCATTTCAGGGCCTGCTAAAGTGAAGCATTCGCACAGCATGATGCAGCCACCACTGTGCTTCACAGTAGGGATGGTGTGCTTTTGATGATGTGCAGGGTTTGGTTTATGCCAAATTTGGCATTTAGTCTGATGGCCAAAAAGCTCAATTTTGGTTTCATCAGACCATAGAACCTTCTTCCAGCTGACATCAGAGTCTCCCACAAGCCTTCTGGCAAACTCTAGCTGAGATTTCATGTGAGTTTTTTTCAACAGTGGCTTTCTCTTTGTCACTCTCCCATAAATCTGCGACTGGTGAAGCACCCGGGCAACAGTTGTTGTATGCGCAGTCTCTCCCATCTCAGCCAGTGAAGCTTATAACCCCTCCAGAGTTGTCATAGGTCTCTTGGTGGCCTCCCTCACTAGTCCTCTCCTTGCACGGTCACTCACTTTTTGAGGACGGCCTGCTCTAGGCAGATTTTCAGCTGTGCCATATTCTTTCCATTTCTTGATGACTAACTCCAAGGGATATTCAGTGACTTGGAAATTTTCTTGTATCCATCTCCTGACTTGTGCTTTTCAATAATCTTTTCGCAGAGTTGCTTGGAGTGTTCTTTTGTCTTCATGGTGTAGTTTTTGCCAGGATACTGACTCACCAATAGTTGGACCTCCCAGATAAAGGTGTATTTTTACTACAATCTATTAAAACACCTTGACTGCACACAGTGATCTCCATTTAACTAATGATGCAACTTCTAAACCATTTGGCTGCACCAGTGATGATTTGGTGTGTCATATTAAAGGGGGTGAATACTTATGCAATCAATTACTTTGTGTTTTATATTTGTAATCTGTTTAGATCACTTTGTAGAGATCTATTTTCACTTTGATACGAAAGAGATCTTTTCTGTAGATCAGTGGCAAAAAAAGTCAAATTAAATCCACTGTTCCTTGAGGTTGTTAGAACCAGGGGCGGAAATGGGGACAAGTTCCCACTATCTATTAAATGCTCCCAATGGCGTGCGCCTGAAATAACCTCTGACAACCAAGTCCAGCTCCTGGTCTTCATGTGTGGCTTAGCTACCAGGGCCAGCGGAACCATTTCTGCTGACAGGAGAAGGGGCAAAGGAGGATTATTGGCCCCTGATAACCAGTTGCTTCAGGCAGATGAGGCTCATCAGCCGTGGTTGGCGGCTCATCTAGGAGAAGAAAAGTTCTGATCTCAAACCTCTGCTGCCTTATGGCTATACCTACTCATGGGGGAGGCTTCAGAGTAAACCCCAAATGAAAAACCCAGTCCTACATCGAGTTCACTGCTGGCTGGCGGCTCCTGCGATGCTGCTGGTACCAAACTGTATTGGTCTCTGCCATTTCTTTGGGTTCATCAGATGCCTGGAGAGGGGGAGTTTGCGACATCGGTAACAGCTTGCTCTCCATTTCGTACTGTCCAGGCTTGTGTATGTAGACAGCTAGGACGCAACGTCCATGGTCAACTCTGACCAATGGAGGCCTCAATCCACTGTGTTTCAAGCAACACACCCAAAATGCTGGAGGAACTCAGCAGGCCAGGCAGCATCTATGGAAAAAAGTACAGTCTACGTTTCAGGCCTAAACCCTTCGGCATGAGGAGGTTCCCGATATCCCTATCCCAGTCACTTTCATAACTCTGGATTTCCCTGTCCGCCGCCTGTAATGGACCTGTCTTTATCCCTCGTCTGATCCATGTTTTCATTCACCAGTTCTCAGAAGATCTCCCATCTACAGACCACCAAAACTATAAGACCATTAGATATAGGAGCAGAAGTAGGCCATTTGGCCCATTGAGTCTGCTCAGCCATTCAATCATGGGCTGATCCAATTCTCCCAGTCATCCCCACTTCCCTGCCTTCTCCCCATACCCTTTGATGCCCTGGCTAATCAAGAACCTATCTATCTCTGCCTTAAATGCACCCAATGACTTGGCCTCCACAGACGCTCATGTCAACAAATTCCACAGATTTACCACCATCTGACTAAAGTAATTTCTTCGCATCTCAGTTCAAAAAGGACGTCCTTCAATCCTGAAGTCGTGCCCTCTTGTCCTGGAATCCCCTACCATGGGAAATAACTTTGCCATATCTAATCTGTTCAGGCCTTTTAACATTCGGAATGTTTCTATGAGATCCCCCCTCATTCTCCTGAACCCCAGGGAATACAGCCCAAGAGCTGCCAGACGTTCCTCATACAGTAACCCTTTCATTCCTGGAATCATTCTCATGAATCTTCTCTGAACCCACTCCAATGTCAGTATATCCTTTCTAAAATAAGGAGCCCGAAACTGCACACAATACTCCAAGTGTGGTCTCATGAATGCCTTATAGAGCCTCAACATCACATCCCTGCTCTTATATTCTATACCTCTAGAAATGAATACCAACATGGCATTCGCCTTCTTCACCACCGACTCAACCTGGAGGTTAACCTTCAAGGTATCTTGCACAAGGACTCCCAATTCCCTTTGCATCTCTGCATTTTGAATTCTCTCCCCCCCCAATCTAAATAATAGTCTGCCCATTTATTTGTTCCACCAAAGTACATGACCATACATTTTCCAACATTGTATTTCATTTGCCATTTCTTTACCATTCCCCTAAACTACCTATGTCTCTGTGCAGGCTCCCTGTTTCCTCAACACTACCCACTCCTCCATCCATCTTTCTATCATCGGCAAATTTAGCCACAAATCCATTAACTCCGTAGTCCAAGTCATTGACATACGTCGTAAAAAACAGCAGTCCCAACATCGACCCTGTGGAATTTCACTGGTAACCGAAGCCAGCCAGAATAGGATCCCTTTATTCCCACTCTCTGTTTTCTGCCGATCAGCCAATACTCCACCCACGCTGGTAACTTCTCCAATTCCATGGACTCCTATGTTGCTAAACAGCCTCATGTGCAGCACCTTGTCAAAGTCCCTTTGAAAATCCAAGTACACCACATCTACTGCATCTCCTTTGTCTACCCTGCTTGCAATTTCCTCAAAGAATTGCAGTAGGTTAGACAGGCAGGATTTTCCTTTCAGGAAACCATGCTGGCTTTGGCCTATCTTGTCATGTGCCTCCAGGTACTCTGTAATCTCAACCCTAACAATCGATTCCAACAACTTCCCAGCCACTGATGTCAGGCTAACAGGTCTATAGTTTCCTTTCTGCTGCCTCCCACCCTTCTTAAATAGCAGAGTAACATTTGCAATTTTCCAGTCATCCGGTACAATGCCAGAATCTATCAATTCTTGAAAGATTATCGTTAACGCTTCTGCAATCTCTCCATCTACTTCCTTCAGAACCCGAGGGTGCATTCCATCAGGTCCAGGAGATTTATCCACCCTCAGACCATTAAGTTTAAAATGCCGGCAGGCTTTGATGTCTCCAGACCCCAATCCCTGCTGCTGACATTAACAATCCAGAACAGACTCAATCTGAGCAACACACAAATTCCAAAATCCTGGAAATTTGAGCAACACACAAAATGGGTGTCAGATGTGGGAACCCTGGGAATCTTCCAATCTCCCAGATGACCACGTCTGCACCAGGTTCGCCGAGATGCAGCTCCTGAGAGACCGTATCAGGGATCTGGAGTTGCGGCTCGATGACCTACTGCTTATTAGGGAAAGTGAGCAGGAGATGGATAGGAGCTACAAGGAGTCAGTCACCTCGAGGATGCAGGAGTTAGACAAGTGGGTGACGGTCAGGGAGGCGAGGGGAAGA
The DNA here is from genome assembly GCF_048418815.1 of Hemitrygon akajei. Lineage (NCBI taxonomy): Eukaryota > Metazoa > Chordata > Chondrichthyes > Myliobatiformes > Dasyatidae > Hemitrygon > Hemitrygon akajei. Next base: position 200,041,960 of record NC_133127.1, on the reverse strand, counting down.
GCTCAGATAGTAGAGAGCATCCCTGTGGCCATCCCCCTCAGTAATCGTTACCTTGTTTTGGATGCTGTTGAAGGGGGTGACCTGACAGAGGACGACCACGGTGATCGGGTCTCTGGCACTGAGCCTGCTTCCGTGGTGCAGAAGGGTGAGAGGAAGATGAGGAATACAGTAGTCATAGGGGATTCCAGAGTGAGAGGAACAGACAGGAGGTTCTGTCAGCCTGATAGAGATACCCGCATGGTGTGTTGCCTCCCAGGTGCCAGGGTACGGAATGTCTCGGATCAGGTGCAGAGTATTCTGAAGAGAGAGGGTGAACAGCCAGAAGTCTTGGTACACGTTAGTACCGATGACATCGGTAGAAAAAGGGAGGAGGTCCTGAAGAGAGAATTCAGGGGGTTGGGTAGGAAGCTGAAAAGCAGGACCTCCAGGGTAGTAATCTCAGGATTGCTGTGTGCCACGTGCTAGCGAGCGTGAGAATAGCATGATCACACATGTTAATGCGTGTCTGAGAGACTGGTGCAGGGGGGCAGGGCTTCGGGTTCCTGGATCATTGGGGCCTCTTCTGGGGGAGGTATGACCTGTACAAAAGGGACAGGATACACCTAAACCCAAAGGGTCCAATATCCTAGCGGGCAGGTTTGATAGAGCTGTTAGGAGGGTTTAACCTAATTTGGCAGGGGGATGGGAACTGGAGTGATAGGGCTGAGGAAGGGAAAACAGAAATAAATCAAAGATAGTGTGCAACAGAGATGATAGAAAGGACAGGCAGGAGATGAGGCATAAACACAACCAGTGGGATGAGTTACTGGACAATAGAGGCATGCTGCAGTTAAAACAGAAAGCAACAAATACTGGACTGAAATTGTTATATTTTAATGTACGCAGACTAAGTAATAAAATGAACAATCTTGAAATTCAGCTACAGATTGGCAAGTTTGATGTTGTGGCCATCTCTGAACCTTGGCTAAAGAATGGCTGCCATTGGGAGCTGAACATCCAAGGATATACGGTGTATCGGAAAGATAGGTTAGTAGGCAGAGTGGGGTAGTGTGGCCCTGTGTATGAGAAACAATGTTAAATCACGAGAAAGAGATGACACAGGATTGGAAGGTGTAGAGTCTCTATGGGTGAGTTAAGAAATGGCAAGAGTAAAAGGACCCTAATGGCAGTTGTATACAGGCCTCCAAACAGCAGCCGGGATGTGGACTACAAATTACAGCAGGAGATAGAAAAGGTGTGTCAGAAAGGCAATGTCATGATAATCGTTGGGGATTTTAACATGAGAGTGGATTGGGAAAACCAGGTCAATAATGGATCTCAAGAGAGAGATATTGTAATGAGAGACGCAGAGATGGCAGAGGAACTGAATGCGTATTTTGTATCAGTCTTCACAGTGGAAGACATCTGCAGTATACCGGACATTCAAGAGTGTCAGGGAAGTGAAGTACCTATGTGCAGTGAAAATTATGACTGAGAAGGTGCTCAGGAAGCTTAATGGTCTGAGGGTGGATAAATCTCCTGGACCTGATGGAATGCATTCTTGGATTCTGGAGGTTCATTTCATTTCTAGAGGTACAGAATATAAGAGCAGGGATGTGATGTTGAGGCTCTGTAAGGCACTCGTGAGACCACACTTGGAGTATTGTGTGCAGTTTTGGGCTCCTTATTTTAGAAAGGATATACTGACATTGGAGAAGGTTTAGAGAAGATTCACAAGAATGATTCCAGGAATGAAAGGGTTACTGTACCAGGAACATCTGGCAGCTCTTGGGCTGTATTCCCTGGGGTTCAGGAGAATGAGGGGGAATCTCCTAGAGACATTCCGAATGTTAAAAGTCCGGAACAGATTAGATATGGCAAAGATATTTCCCATGGTAGGGGCGATTCTAGGACAAGAGGGCACGACTTCAGGATTGAAGGACGTCCATTTAGAACTGACATGCAGAGAAATTACTTTACTCATAGGATGGTAAATCTGTGTAATTTGTTGCCATGAGTGGCTGTGGAGGCCAAGTCATTGGGAGCATTTAAGGCAGAGATAGATAGGTTCTTGATTAGCCAGGGCATCAAACAGTATGTGGAGAAGGCAGGGGAGTGGGGATGACTGGAAGAATTGGATCAGCCGATGATTGAATGTTCGAGCAGACTCAATGGGTCAAATGGCCTTCTGCTCCTATATCTTATGGTCACTGTGACCCTTCTGAGCAAAGTGCTCCCATGGTGCTGGTAGCGAGGTTGTTTCAGGGTTTAGACCTGGTGACGGTGATGGAACCAAAATAATGGGAGGCGTTAGACCCAGGAATCAAGATCATAATTTCTCAATGTGCAGGGACACTAGGTTGAAATAAGATCTGCAGACACTGGAAATCTCAAACTAAAACAAAATCTCTTCCAGTCAGGTGATTGACAGCTCTCAGCCTGTGCCCAGAGAAGCACCCTCACTTTCACCAAACACAAGGAATACTGCAAATTCTGGAAACGCAGAGGAACGGCACTGCCTGTAAGGAGTTTGTACATTCTGCGGGGGCTTCCTCCGGATGCTCCGGTTTCCTCCGCATTCCAACATTTGTCTTGTTGACATTGAAGAAGAGGTTATTTGACCAGCACCAGGCCTTGAGCTCTTCCGCCCCTCTCTGTAGGCTGTCTCGTTGTGTCGATGAGCCCCAGCACTATTGTGTCTTTGACAATGTGACTACTCAAGTGTCTAGCCGTACAGTCGTGGGTGACTACTCAAGTGTCTAGCCGTACAGTGGTGGGTGAGCAGAGTGTACAGCACGCAGCCCCCGGGGGCACCCGTATGGAGGACGATGGGGAGGGAGGAGCGGTTGTACATCCTGACTATCTGAGGTCTGTTGGTTAGGAAGTCCAACACCAAGTCGCACAGTGGGGTATTTAGACCAGGAGGCAGGAGTTTGTTCACCAAGGTCTGTGGGACAATAGTGTTGATTGTTGAATGATGAGAGGAGGTAACTTCGAAGGAGGTGTGAGGGACACAGGGAGTGATGGAGCCTGGCCTGAT